>NC_057803.1:101276526-101289586 GCF_018294505.1 Triticum aestivum
CCTATTGCTCCACCGACATACTCCTTCCTCCTATATATACCTATGTACCCCCAAACGATCAGATACGGAGCCAAAAACCTAATTCCACCGCCACAACCTTCTGTATCTACGAGATCCCATCTTGGGGCCTGTTCCGGAGCTCCGTCGGAGGGGGCATCCATCATAGAGGGCTTCTACATCAACACCATAGCCTCTCCGATGAAGTGTGAGTAGTTTACCTCAGACCTTCGGGTCCATAGTTATTAGCTAGATGGCTTCTTCTCTCTTTTTGGATCTCAATACAATGTTCTCCCCTTCTCTTGTGGAGATCTATTTGATGTAATCTTCTTTTTGCAGTGTGTTTGTTGAGACCGATGAATTGTGGGTTTATGATCAAGATTATCTATGAACAATATTTGAATCTTCTCTGAATTCTTTTATGTATGATTGGTTATCTTTGCAAGTCTCTTCGAATTATCAGTTTGGTTTGGCCTACTAGATTGATCTTTCTTGCAATGAGAGAAGTGCTTAGCTTTGGGTTCAATCTTGTGGTGTCCTTTCCCAATGACAGTAGGGGCAGCAAGGCACGTATTGTATTGTTGCCATCGAGGATAACAAGATGGGGTTTTTATCATATTGCATGAATTTATCCCTCTACATCATGTCATCTTGCTTAAGACGTTACTCTGTTTTCATGAACTTAATACTCTAGATGCAATGCTGGATAGCGGTTGATGAGTGGAGTAATAGTAGTAGATGCAGGCAGGAGTCGGTCTACTTGTCTCGGACGCGATGCCTATATACATGATCATACCTAGATATTCTCATAAGTCATAACTATGCTCAATTCCGTCAATTGCTCAACAGTAATTCGTTCACCCACCATAAAATACTTATGCTCTTGAGAGAAGCCACTAGTGAAACCTATGGCCCCCGGGTCTATCTTCATCATATTATTCTTCCAGTACTTAGTTATTTCCTTTGCTTTTTACTTTGCTTTTATTTTACTTTGCATCTTTATCACAAAAATACCAAAAATATTATTCTATCATATCTATCAGATCTCACTCTCGTAAGTGACCGTGAAGGGATTGACAACCCCTTATCGTGTTGGTTGCGAGGAGTTATTTGTTTTGCGCAGGTACGAGGGACTCGTGCGTAGCCTCCTACTGGATTGATACCTTGGTTCTCAAAAACTGAGGGAAATACTTATGCTACTTTGTTGCATCATCCTTTCCTCTTCAAGGAAATCCAACGTAGTGCTCAAGAGGTAGCACATGGTGTGGGACTAATGCCCTTAAGATCATCGAGAGTATATCCAATAGCAGCATGGTGCTTCTTCAGAGTTTTCAATAATCTCTCTTCTTCATGCTCTGAAAGGTTAGCACTAATAATAACAGGATATATCTTCTTTTCATCAAGATAAGCATATTTAAGAGTATCAGGTAACAGTTTAAGCTCAAACACAGGATCACCCTTGGGTGGAGGAGGATCCCCTAGGATTTCAACGGGCAAATTGTGTTTCAGGATGGGTTCCTGTTTAAAAAATACTTCATCTATTTCCCTTCTTTCATTCATAAACATATCATTTTCATGGTCTAGCAAATATTGTTCTAAAGGATCACTAGGAGGTATGGCAATAGAAGCAAGACCAATAATTTCATCTTTACTAGGCAATTCCTCTTCACGGTGTTGTCTATGAAATTTAGAAAAGTTGAACTCATGAGACATATCACCCAAACCAATAGTAACAACATCCTTTTTGCAATCTATCTTAGCATTAACTGTGTTCAAGAAGGGTCTACCAAATATAATGGGACAAAAGCTATCTTGTGGAAAACCAAGAACAAGAAAATTAGCAGGATATTTAGTTTTCCCACACAAGACTTCAACATCTCCAACAATTCCAATTGGTGAAATAGTGTCTCTATTGGCAAGTTTAATTGTGACATCAATATCTTCTAACTCAGCAGGTGCAATATCATGCATAATTTCTTTGTATAAGTCAATAGGTATTGCACTAGCACTAGCACCCATATCACACAAGCCATGATAACAATGATCTCCTATTTTAATAGAAATAATAGGCATGCCTACCATAGGTCTATGTTTATCTTTAGCACATGGTTTAGCAATTCTAGCAGTTTCATCATAGAAATAAATAACATGCCCATCAATGTTATCAGCCAAGAGATCTTTAACAATAGCAATATTAGGTTCAACTTTAATTTGCTCAGGAGGTGTATAAGTTCTAATATTGCTTTTACGAACCACAGTTGAAGCTTTAGCATGATCCTTTATCCTAACAGGAAAAGGTGGTTTCTCAACATAAGCAGTAGGAACAATAGGATCATTATAAGTGACAGTCTTTTCTTCAACTTTAATAGGCGCAGCTACTTTTACTTCTATGGGAGGATGATATTTAAACCACTTCTCCTTAGGGAGATCGATATGAGCAGCAAAAGATTCATAGAAAGAGGCTACTATCTCAGAGTCAAGTCCATATTTAGTGCTTAATTTACGGAAAACATCGGTATCCATAAAAGATTTAACACAATCATACTAAGGTGTCATACCTGACTCCTTACCTTCGTCGAGGTCCCAATCTTCAGAGTTGCATTTAATTCTTTCCAATAAATCCCATTTGAATTCAATAGTCTTCATCATAAAAGAGCCAGCACAAGAAGTATCGAGCATGGTGCGATTGTTATCAGAAAGCCGAGCATATAAAATCTGAATAATCATTTCTCTTGAGAGCTCATGATTGGGGCATGAATATAACATTGATTTAAGCCTCCCCCAAGCTTGAGCGATGCTTTCTCCTTCGCGAGGCCAAAAATTATATATATAATTGCGATCATGATGAACAAGATGCATAGGATAAAACTTCTGATGAAATTCCAATTTCAATCGTTTGTAGTTCCATGACCCCGTATCATCACATAGCCTATACCATGTCAATGCATCTCCCTTCAAAGATAAAGGGAATACTTTCTTCTTAATAAAATCTCCGGGCACACCTGTAAGCTTAAATAATCCACAAACTTCATCCACATATATTAGGTGCTCATCCGGATGCTTTGTTCCATCTCCTGCAAAAGGATTAGCTAGCAGTTTTTCTAACATACCTGAAGGAATTTCAAAGTAGAAATTTTCATTTTCAGTAGGTTCAGTAGGTTGAGGAGCAAATCTTTGCTTTACTGGTCAGGGTGAAGATACCCCGAACAAGCCCCTTAGAGGATTACTTTCCATAGTAACAAGTGACAGTAAATTTCAGCACACTATATAAATTTTTCCTTACCAAATTCCACCTACCAAAGGTGCTTCACTCCCCAGCAACGGCGCCAGAAAAGAGTATTGATGACTGAGGGAGTCCTGGATTAGGGGGTCTCCGGACAGCCAGACTATATCCTTTGACCGGACTGTTGGACTATGAAGATACAAGATTGAAGACTTCGTCTCGTGTCCGGATAGGACTCTACTTGGCGTGGAAGGCAATCTAGGCAATACGGATATGTATATCTCCTCCTTTGAAACCGACCTTGTGTAACCCTAGCCCCCTCCGGTGTCTATATAAACGGAAGGGTTTTAGTCCGTAGGACAACATACAATCATACCATAGGCTAGCTTCTAGGGTTTAGCCTCTCCGATCTCGTGGTAGATCAACTCTTGTAATACTCATATCATCAAGAATAAATCGAGCAGGACGTAGGGTTTTACCTCCATCAAGAGGGCCCGAACCTGGGTAAAACATCGTGTCCCCTGCCTCTTGTTACCATCCGCCTTAGACGCACAGTTTGGGACCCCCTACCCGAGATCCGCCGGTTTTGACACCGACATTGGTGCTTTCATTGAGAGTTCCTCTATGTCGTCGCCGTTAGGCTTGATGGCTCCTACTATCATCGATAGCGATGCAGTCCAGGGTGAGACTTTTCTCCCCAGACAGATCTTTGTGTTCGGCGGCTTCGCACTGCGGGCCAACTCGCTTGGCCATCTGGAGCAGATCGGAAGTTACGCCCCTGACCACCAGGTCAGGTTTGGAAGCTTAAATTACACGGCCAATATCCGTGGAGACTTGATCTTCGATGGATTCGAGCCCCTGCCTTGTGCGCCACGCGGTCACGATGAGTACGATTTAGCTCTACCATCGGACGATATTCGGGGGATCGCACCGGCAGCCGCTCCGAGCCTCAATTCGGAGCCAGTTGCGCCATCCATGGACGGGTGGATAGACCCCGTCACGGAGGCTGTATCCTCAGCGGCAATCGAGCCGAATATCGACCTTACCCTTCACGAGAGCCGTGTTGTCAAATTGTCAGACCCTTCTCCGGCCATGGACTCCGAACCGCCTGCGCCCGTTCCTATCGAATCTGATTAGGCGCCGATCATGGAGTTTACCTCCGCGGATATTTTTCAGCACTCGCCCTTCGGCGACATACTGAACTCATTAAGGTCTCTCTCCTTGTCAGGAGGGTCCTGGCCGAACTATGTCCGGCAGGATTGGGAAGCGGATGACGAAGAAATTCGCCGCCCACCCACCACCCACTTAGTAGCCACTATCGATGACTTAACCGACATGCTCGACTTCGACTCCGAAGACATCGACGGTATGGACGACGATGCAAGAGACAAATGGGAACCACTGCCCACAGTGCACTGGACGCCCACTTCATCACATGACGTATACATGGTGGACACACACAAAGAAAACAACGAAGAGGAACAGAAGGACATAGTGAAGGGTTGCTCCCTCGAGAAGCAGTCAAAGCGACGGCGTAGACGCCACTCCAAATCCTGCCTCGGCAGAAATAACGTTCATATGGACCCAGCGATAGAGCAGGGTGAACCATTGCCCGACCAGGGCAACACGTGGAATCAAACCAAACAACCCAACTCCGTCGAAGATTACAGTCCGAACGACACCACACCGGACAGGCGCCAGGAGCAACATAACGCCCACCAAAGGCTTGTCGCTACGGCAAGGAGCCTGAAAAAACAGAAGCAAAGGCTCAAGGCTGCACAAGACACACTCAAAATCAAAATGGAGTGAAGTACTCAACATTGCAGTGAAGTACGGCAGTAATCGCCACACCAAGAGCTATCCGAAGCGAAAGTTGCTACCTGAATTTGATGAGGAGGCCTTAGATCCTCCACAATTAAAAAATAAAATAGCCATCCGGTCGGATAGACAACCTCATTGCCAACATAAAGCGGCAAACGACGCCGTACATAAACCAATACGTGATCCGCGTAAGGGCTCGCATCAAAAGGACGGCGCAACTAGATCCATCTATGGACCATGCAAGCGTGCTCCAACATAAATTACAACACAACAAACATCCGAACACCATGGTATGCCCAAATACAGGGGTGCCACACACCCTCTGTGTTTCACCGACGAGGTGCTGGATCATGAATTTCTAGAGGGATTCAAACCCGTAAACATAGAGGCGTACGACGGAACAACAGACCCTGGGGTCTGGATTGAGGACTACATCCTCCATATCGATATGGCTCGAGGAGATGATCTCCACGCCATCAAGTACTTACCCCTCAAGTTCAAAGGGCTAGCTCGGCACTGGCTTAAAAGCCTCCCCGAAAACTCCATCGGAAGATGGGAAGAGCTCGAAGACGCCTTTCGGGCAAATTTTTAAGGGACATATGTCCAACCACCGGATGCAGACGATTTAACTCATATAACTGAACAGCCCGGTGAGTCAGCCTGAAAACTTTGGAACAGTTTCCTCACTAAAAAGAACCAAATAGTCGACTGTCCGGACGCCGAAGCCTTAGCAGCTTTTAAGCATAGCGTCCGAGATGAATGGCTTGCCAGACACCTTGGTCAAGAAAAGCCGAGAACAATGGCAGCATTGACAAGCCTCATGACCCGTTTTTGCGCAGGCGAGGACAGGTGGTTAGCCAGATGCAGCACCAGTGACCCAAGTACATCCGAAGTCAGGGATGGAAACGGGAAGTCACGACGCAGCAAGAATAAGCGCCGGAATAAGGAAGACAACCCGAAGAGCACGGCGGTAAACGCCGGATTTAGAAGCTCTCAGCCAGGCCAGCAGAAGCCGCCCTCCAAAGGCAACAGAGACGAACTGTCCAGCCTAAACAAAATTCTAGACCAAATATGTCAGATCCGTAGCACCCCTGATAAACCTGCAAATCATACCCACAGAGAATGTTGGGTCTTCAAACAGTCCGGCAAGCTCAACGCCGAACACAAGGGGCAGGATACACCAAGTGAAGACGAGGACAAACCTCGCAAGCAAAGCACAGGGGAGCAGAAGAAATTCCCACCAGAAGTCAAAACAGTCAACGTGTTACATGTGATAAAAGGGAGAAACAAAGCGGCACCTTTAGAGGAACATGCCCCAGGGCCTATCACCGCGGAGCTCCGCCACTGGTCGTCCCAACCGATCACCTTCGACCATCGGGATTACTCGGCCAGTATCCGGCGTGCAGGATGGGCTGCCTTGGTATTAGATCCAATAATTGACGGATACCACTTCACCCGAGTCCTAATGGACGGCGGCAGCAATTTAAATATGATATATCAGGATACAGTCCGCAAAATGGGGTAGACCCAACAAAAATTTGTCGCAGCAATGCTACCTTTAAAGGAGTAACACCAGGCCCGGAGGCTCACTACAGGGGCTCCCTGCTACTAGAGGTTATATTCGGCTTCCCCGATAACTTCCGCAGCAAAAATTTAACTTTCCACGTCGCTCCGTTCCAAAGTGGCTATCAAGCACTACTCAGACGCGAAGCTTTCGCTCGCTTTAACGCAATACCGCATTACGCTTCCCTCAAGCTCAAGATGCCCGGTTCACGTGGCATCATTACAATAAATGTAAATATTGAGCGCTCCTTGCGCGCCGAAGACGGTGCGGCCGCCTTGGCCGCCGCACACTAAGCGGCCTCACCAACTCAAGCATTTGACAGGTCATTAAGACCGCGGACACGGCTAGACGAGTCCGGCTCAGCTATATGTAATTAATACAGGATTGATGGCTATACCCCTACTACAATACAATGGGCTCAATGCACACGCAAAAGTGGCAATAAGGCTCACCTTTACTCATTTTCAACTATATATTATTTATTTAGTATAACTTAACTTTTGCACGGCAACTTTTCAATTAAGTTCCTCTCTTTTTCAGATGACCATCGTGCTACACCCATCCAGGATACGGCACAACGGAGACACAAGCGCAGACGTGCAGCAGGGACCCGTTCCAAGGATTCTCTGTAGATTAAGACCCTGCGTAAACCTTTTTTACTGTCTCTTGTTGATTTACATCCCTCGGATTCTCAGTACAATCGAGAAGGATGCTGACGTCTTGGCATGTGGCCACACTAGAATAATGCACGTACCTGGACACCAGGGGCTTATTACAAAGGGTACTGTTTAGACCCGGTTTATACCATAAAGACCGAATACCTTAGGGAGTGTTCGGCGTCGCGAGTTTGGCCTTATATGCATCAGCTCTGAATCATGTCTTTGGTCAAATGTTGGGTTTGCCCGACTCCTATGTTTTGCTGCCTTACGTTCCGCTCTATCGGCTAAGGCGGCACCAGGAGAACTACTGCGATTGTGCCCTGGTTCATCCGGACGAGCACCTCAGTAGAGAAAGCCAAAAACTGACTGTCATGATATAGCGTGAGACTGGTCAACCACTCGATGACTTATTGGAATCTTCGGGGTTCCTCCGCATTAACGAAGGGCCGTTTCCCGGCCAGGCATGTACGTACCCCGAATCCAGACGAGTGCGGAGCCACCAGGGGCTATCTAGTAGCCCCACTATCAAACTCCTATGGCTAAGTGAAAGTGTTAAAGCATTATAGTCCGGTTGCCTAGTTCGCTGCGCTATCACCTCCTTATTAGGACCAAGACATTGGATTAAGTGTGAATATGTGTCTTCTGCGAACACCCCCGCATTATATGTGTGGCGGCTGAAGCCGACGACTGCAATCTTTCAGGTTATATACATGTATACATAAACGGCCGCACAGGAGGCATCACAATACTTTCGGGCAACAGTATAAATACAGCCTTGATAAATTCAATAAAATGTTGTTTTTACAATGGGAATACATGTCACTCAAACATAACATTCTTCGAGCACCGGGCCTCTATCGAACGAGCGACCTCAAGAACTTCTTCAAAATAGTGCTCGGCAGCCACTCGGCCTATGGCCGAACCCTGCGCCGTGACAGTGGTGGCATCCATCTCCACCCAGTATGTTTTGACACGGGCAAGGGCCATCCGCGAGCCTTCTATGCACGCCGACCTCTTCATCGCATAATGCGTGGCACCGCACCAAGGAACTGCTGCACCAAGCTAAAATAACTGTTCGGCTTTGGCCTTTCCGGCCACAGATGATCCACGACAGACCTCATGGCGAGTCTGGACAATCTATTGAGTTCGACCCATTCGGCAAGTTGATCAGTCAATGGAAGCGGACGCTCTGGAACATTAAATTGCGCCAGAACAGCTTGTCCACTTCACGATCTGTTTGATCTCGGAAGTATTCGGCCGCATCGACAGCGCTCGCCGCTAAGTCCATATATGCGCCGGCCGAACTCCACAGCCGATCCAGAGGGGCATACCGTGGATCGCTGAACTTCCTTCGCGGCATAAAGGGCTTCCCAGCCATAATGTCCCCGGCTTCACGCAGTTCCTCCTTCTTTGCTCTCATTGCGGAGCGGGTGTCTTTGGTCGCCATTGTGGACTTTTCAAAGTCCGTAGCCTTCGCCCGGTTTTCTTCTTCAAGAAACTGGCAGCGGTCGGCAGTGTCTTTTAACTTCACAGCCATTTTGGCCATTTTCTCTTTGCTCTCACTATGAGTGGCCTTCTCGGCTCTCAACTCTTCGGTTGCCTTCAAAGCGGCCGCATTACTACTCCTTGCTTGCTCCTTGGCTCGGGCAAGCTCCGTCCGCAAGGCCTCCACGGTGGCAGCTCCATCTGCAGTCACAACATATTAAAGATAATGGCATCACGCTGCTCTTACTATGTGACATCCACTATAAATATCACCTACCCTGGGCCTCGTCAAGCCGCTTGTTAACAAGCTCGATGTCGGCATCCGCCGCATCCAGTTGCCGCTTTAGTTCGGCAACCCCATCAGTCCGGCTAGCCACCGGAGCTTCAGACACCTTCACATAAAGGCGGTCTGGTTATTACCTGGGAATATGATCCTCCGTTCGCCGCCGTTCTCGACGACAACCAGAGTCTCAGGGGCTACTATCTACACAGGGCACACCTAAAATGCACGGTACCATGACAAATGTATATCATTTCACGTACCTCAAAGCCCGTCAGTAGACTCATAAAGGCTTCATGCAACCCGTTTTCGGCGGACGGAATCCTTTCAATCACTGTACACATTAATGTATGGTGCTCTTTTGAGATAGTCGCTCGGTCTAGCAGACCCTTCAGTACGTCCAACCGCATACCAGATGGTGCCGGACTCTTTTGATTGCTCTCTTCGAGAGCCAGATACTGAGGGCTTCGGGTGATCATGGGATTACCTTCTGGCCTTGCCAGATCTGGAGAACCTCTCCGTGATGACACTTCGAGGTCGCCCGCTTCTTGAGCCAGGGAGTCCGGGGGAGGCGTTTTGCTCTCCATCATCTCCGGAAGAAGATCCCCCGAAGACGAGCTCTGCTGAGAAGGGCTCAAATCCGAACTGCAAGATAAATGCTTCGGTTATCTTCCTCAGAAGTAAGGTAGTATATCTTCACTATTAAGTACTTTTTGATTACTTATAGCTCGTTAGAGGGCTGATCCCCGCACGGACTTTGTGCGACAAGAGCACCCTCCGAGGCGGGACCCTCTGGTGGAGTTTTCTTCTCCCATTTGGAAACCTTGGTTTCCGGATCATCAGAGGTAGTCCTCTTCCTCCCCCGGGGCGAGGGAATGTCAGATTCCTTCCCTTGGCTATCCTCCCTCATGGAGGCGCTCGTTCCCTCGGTTGGAATGGGTAGCGGTGGAGGCCCGCTTTTGCCCTCTTTATTCCCCCCTTCATCTTCCTTTGAGGGCACCGAGCAAGGTGCTGGCTTGAGAATCTTTTCCAGCACCGGATTGTCCAAGCCTTCGGGAAGGGGGGCCGAACACCGGATCATCTTCGCCTTTGTTATCCAGTCCTGGTCAAAAAACGATTCTTCAGAATGACGTCATGATAGATTAAAGATAGTGTGTTCGGCTAGAGGATTACTTACTTCGGCCGCGGTGCGGTTGCTGCTCAGGCCCACGTCCTCGGAGGTGTCCGGACACTCTATTTGGGGTCCGAAGAACGGCTTGTACATCTCCTCGTGCGTTAGGCCAAGGAAATTCTGAATAGCGCGCAGTCCTTCTGGGTTGAATTCCCACAGGCGTAGGGGCCGGCGTTTGCAAGGCTGGACTTGACGAACCAGCATGACTTGCACTACCATAACCAAACTAAAATCTCCCTCGAAGAGATCCCGGATGCGGCTCTGCAGTATGGGCACATCCTTGGCTGGACCCCAGCTCAGCCCCCTGCTGATCCATGACATCAGTTGTGGTGGAGGGCCCGAGCGAAAGGCGGGGGAAGCTACCCACTTGGCACTTCTGGGAGCGGTGATGTAGAACCACTCCCGTTGCCATAATCTGGACACCTCTAGAAAGGAACCTTTTGGCCATGGAGCTCTAGCAATCTTGCTTATTAATGCACCCCCGCACGCTGCATACTGCCCCTCGACCATCTTCGGCTTCACATCAAAGGTCTTGAGCCACAGGCCGAAGTGAGGGGTAATGCGGAGGAAGGCCTCACATACGACAATAAATGTCGAGATGTGGAGAAAGGAATCTGGGGCTAGATCGTGGAAATCAAGCCCGTAATAGAACATCAAACCCCTAACGAAGGGATCCAGAGTGAGGCCTAGTCCTCGAAGGAAGTGGGAGATGAACACGACATCTTCATTGGGTTCAGGAGTAGGGACGACCTGCCCTCGGGTGGGCAGCCGATGTGAGACTTCGGCGGTCAGGTATCTTGCCTCCCTCAACTTCTTGATATCCTCTTCCGTGACGGAGGAGGGCATCCACCGGCCCTGGAGGCTGGATCCGGACATGATTGAAGGTCCGAAGCACCTGACCTGGGCTTTGAGTGTTAGAACTCGAGGCGGGGGAAGGATTCGATTGAGCACGGGAGGAAAAAGGTAAAAGCCTTGGCCCTTTATAAAGAGGGTGGATATCAAGCGTCCTCCTCGTGGCCGTTTGGGACTTGCCTAAAATCTAGGAGTCCTAAGCGCGGTTGGGTTACCCACGACCGTATTGATGAGAATCCCGTAATAAGGGGACACGATCTCTGATCTGACAAGACGTGTCAAGAAACTGCCTCGCGTTATGTGCGGGGCTAGTTAAAGGAAACGGTTCGAATAATCACCGGGCCATGGCATAATGTCATATTGCCAAAATGTGTCAGCAGATTAGATTTGTGGAAATATTATTCTCTCTACGGGGTTATGTGGAACTTATTTTGCAGGGTCGGACACTATCCTTGTATTCAATTTCTTTCGTGGTGTATTCGGAGGAGGAACCCGCCTTACAATGCCGAAGACAACACTGCACGCCGGACTCATTGTCATTGAAGCCTGGTTCAGGGGCTACTGAGGGAGTCCTGGATTAGGGGGTCTCTGGACAGCCGGACTATATCCTTTGACCGGACTGTTGGACTATGAAGTTACAAGATTGAAGACTTCGTCTCGTGTTCGGATAGGACTCTACTTGGCGTGGAAGGCAAGCTAGGCAATACGGATATGTATATCTCCTCCTTTGTAACCGACCTTGTGTAACCCTAGCCCCCTCCGGTGTCTATATAAACCGGAGGGTTTTAGTCCGTAGGACAACATACAATCATACCATAGGCTAGTTTCTAGGGTTTAGCCTCTCCGATCTCGTGGTAGATCAACTCTTGTAATACTCATATCATCAAGAATAAATCAAGCAGGACGTAGGATTTTACCTCCATCAAGAGGGCCCGGACCTAGGTAAAACATCGTGTCCCCTGCCTCCTGTTACCATCCGCCTTAGACGCACAGTTCGGGACCCCCTACCCGAGATCCGTCGGTTTTGACACCGACAATGACCCACAAGTATAGGGGATCTATCATAGTCCTTTCGATAAGTAAGAGTGTCGAACCCAACGAGGAGCAGAAGGAAATGATAAGCAGTTTTCAGCAAGGTATTCTCTGCAAGCACTGAATTATAGGTAACATATAGTTTTGTGATAAGATAATTTGAACGAGCAACAAGTAACAAAAGTAAATAAAGTGTAGCAAGGTGGCCCAATCCTTTTTGTAGCAAAGGACAATCCTGGACAAACTCTTATATGATGTAAAGCGCTCCTGAGGACACATGGGAATATCGTCAAGCTAGTTTTCATCACGTTCATATGATTCGCGTTCGGTACCTTGATAATTTGGTATGTGGGTGGACCGGTGCTTGGGTGCTGTCCTTACTTGGACAAGCATCCCACTTATGATTAACCTCTATTGCAAGCATCCGCAACTACAAGAAAAGTATTAAGGTAAACCTAACCATAGCATGAAACATATGGATCCAAATCAGCCCCTTACAAAGCAACGCATAAACTAGGGTTTAAGCTTCTGTCACTCTAGCAACCCATCATCTACTTATTACTTCCCAATGCCTTCCTCTAGGCCCAAATAATGGTGAAGTGTCATGTAGTCGACGTTCACATAACACCACTAGAGGAGAGACAACATACATCTCATCAAAATATCGAACGAATACCAAATTCACATGACTACTAATAGCAAGACTTCTCCCATGTCCTCAGGAACAAACGTAACTACTCACAAAGCATATCCGTGTTCATAATCAGAGGGGTATTAATATGCATATAGGATTTGAACATATGATCTTTCACCCAGTAAACCAAGGAGTAATCAACACTACTAGCAACCCACAGGTACCAATCCCGGACTTGGAGACAAGAATTGGATACAAGAGATGAACTAGGGTTTTGAGAGGAGATGGTGCTGGTGAAGATGTTGATGTAGATTGCCCTCTCCTAATGAGAGGAGCGTTGGT
>NC_057803.1:101289823-101324673 GCF_018294505.1 Triticum aestivum
CACCGTAGCCCTAGATTGGTTCCGCCAAGGTTCCGCCTCGTGGCGGAGGAGTCTCCTCCGAAAAGGTGGCTTATGATTTTTTCTCATCGAAAGACTCCATATAGCAAAAGATGGGCATTAGAGAGCCACCAGGGGGCCCACGAGGTAGGGGGCGCACCCAGGGGGTAGGGCGCGCCCCCCACCCTTGTGGGCAGTGTGTGGCCCCCCTCTGGAACTTCTTGCGCTCAGTATTTTTTATTTCTTCTGAAAATGACTTCCATGAAGTTTCAGGACTTTTGGAGCTGTGCAGAATAGGTCTCTAATATTTGCTCCTTTTCTAGCCCAGAATCCCAGCTGCCAGCATTCTCCCTCTTTATGTAAACCTTGTAAAATAAGAGAGAATAGGCATAAGTATTGTGACATAATGTGTAATAACATCCCATAATGCAATAAATATCGATATAAAAGCATGATGCAAAATGGACGTATCACTCCTCCGACTTCATCTCCAAGTCTCCTAGCTGTCTTTTGGTCCAAGAAAAATCATCACGAAGGTTTCATTCTGTTTGGACTCCGTTTGGTATTCCTTTTCTGTGAAACTCAAAAACAAGGAAAAACAGGAACTAGCATTGGGCTCTAGGTGTATAGGTTAGTCCCAAAAATAATACAAAATAGCATATTAATGCATATAAAACATCCAAAACAGATAATATAATAGCATGGAACAATAAAAAATTATAGATACGTTGGAAACGTATCACTGAGCTAGCACATGTACTCGGGATAGTGACATACCTGCTTTGGGCCAAACGCTACTCCATGACTGCGTAGTTACAAAGGTAGGCTTCGGGCTTGTCCACACCCATATTGCGAGACATGGTCGAGCAAGATGGGATTTGCCCCTCTGATCAGGAGAGATATACTCCGGGCTCCTCGTGTGATCTGACCAAGATAAGCATGGCCATGCGACACGGATTATGAGATAATCCGTTCTGTGGTTGGCATCACTGGAACGAGAAAGAGGTCGGGCTAGCACAAGGATGACAAAATTGCCTTGAGACCGACAACATATATCGCGTGGCAAAGTAAACAGAAGTGTGACATGTTGTACATGTTCGTCAATCTACTTCATTGTCTACTTGGTGATTGGCACACCTTGCTAGAGGTCGCTACCAACTGAGCAGGTTGGAGTTGATTTGACTTGTGACCAAGCCGACTTGAACCTAAGGGGTCACGCGCTTAAGGGAAGGAACCTATGAGGCCGGATCTGACTCCATGAGTCAGATGTGATCCTACTCAGACTCGGATCCAGGCCGAATAGACATTGGGCTTTAGTATCTGTGTGAGGGACAAGTGTTGAGTCCATGATGGATGCCTATATATAGTGGGGGTGCGCACACTCATTTGGTTGATCGCTTTGGCACCATCACTAGGTTTTGCATGTGTTGCAAATAGCCACCTCCACTCTTTGCCGACCGTGTGACCGGATCTAGCAGTCTGCCACATGGTGTTCCTCCTGCACACACGGATAACGTTAGAGGCGGTGCACCTGCGCCGCTCCGGTGAACTAGTATGTGGGATTCGACGACTAGGTGTTAGAGGGAGATCGGAGGAGGAGGAGATGACTCCGGAGACGCACTGCCCCAACTCTACTTCTGCTGCACGGCACTGTGCGTCTAGTGGTAACGATCCATGGTCCATCTCTCATAGCATGTTCCTGGATGTTCTATGGGTATGAATTTTTTAATTTGCAATCGACGTACCCTACCATAGAACTCAACACAATCTTCATCAATATCTTTACCAGCACCATCTCGTCTCAAACCCTAGTTCAACTCTTGTATTCAATCTTTGTTCCAAAACCTCAGATTGGTACTTGTGGGTTGCTAGTAGTGTTGATTACATCTTGTAGTTGATGCTCATTGGTTTATTTGGTGGAAGATTATATGTTTAGATCCTTAAACATATGGTCCAATTCCATTCCCCCTAACTTTGTCCTGAGCTCATCTTTACCCCTAAATAAAAACAGTGCTCAACTATACCCCTCTTTCGTTAGATGGCCTTATGGAATACCCCGTCGCACCATTTCCATCCAATCAAAGGAGTTTGACTGTCTTCGGGAATTTTTCTAGACAAGTATGACCCTCCTTACAAGTGGGACGTGGCCGAACATTTATCTATCTCACTCGTCTTCTTCAACCTCCCGACGATGATAGAAGACAGGAAGGCGGCAGAGCACCGGCGATTTGGAGCTTCGGGAGGGAGGCACAACTAGGGCCCGTCCATGTGTACGTCCGCAATGTCGTCTGTAAGCTCCTTCGCAGACAGTGAGGTAAATCGATTTGGATTTTGGGTTAACATTGGATTTGGGGATTTCTCGTCTATGGTTTCACGAGATGGGCCGTAATATGCACCTTTTTGGCTCGTAGGTGGATGGTTGCGAGATTGTGCAGTTCCAATCCGAGTTTTTCATTCCCAATCCAACTTTTTACGGCCTTGAGGAGCGCTCGAAGCACCGTTGCCTAGGGCACAGGCTAATTCCTGCTCATCGTGTTTCTTGGTGTGGAGTAAGCACTGGAAGAAGGTTCTGGGTTATCCACTCGATGTAATTGAACTGACCTCAAAAAATCATTTGGTACTCTGTTTTTGTCGATTTGTTGGAAAGTTATGAATTTGACCTAATTATGTGAACTCTGATTTCACAGCTAAATGGGTTGTTTGGATTGACCCCCCCCCCTCCCACTGAGCTAGTGGGGCAAGCTTTTGAGGAGCTCCTGAAGGAAATATGCCCTAGAGGCAATAATAAAGTTGTTATTTATATTTCCTTATATCATGATAAATGTTTATTATTCATGCTAGAATTGTATTAACCGGAAACTTAGTGCATGTGTGAATATATAGACAAACAGAGTGTCACTAGTATGCCTCTACTTGACTAGCTCGTTAATCAAAGATGGTTAAGTTTCCTAGCCATGGACAAGAGTTTTCATTTGATGAACGGGATCACATCATTAGAGAATGATGTGATTGACTTGACCCATCCGTTATCTTAGCACGACGATCGTTTAGTTTGTTGCTATTGCTTTCTTCATAAGTTATACATGTTCCTATGACTATGAGATTATGCAACTCCCGAATACCGAAGGAACACTTAGTGTGCTATCAAACGGCACAACATAACTGGGTGATTATAAAGATTCTCTACAGGTGTCTTCGATGGTGTTTGTTGAGTTGGCATAGATCAAGATTAGGATTTGTCACTCCGTGTATTGAAGAGGTACCTCTGGGCCCTGTCGGTAATGCACATCACTATAAGCCTTGGAAGCAATGTGACTAATGAGTTAGTTACGGGATGTTGCACTACGGAACGAGTAAAGAGACTTGCTGGTAATGAGATTGAACTAGGTATTGAGATACCGACGATCGAATCTCAGGCAAGTAACATACCGATGACAAAGGGAACAACGTATGTTGTTATGTGGTTTGACCGATAAAGATCTTCGTAGAATATGTAGGAACCAATATGAGCATCCAGGTTCTGCTATTGGTTATTGACTGGGAGTGAGTCTCTGTCATGTCTACATAGTTCTCGAACCCGTAGGATCCCCACGCTTAACATTCGGTGACGGTCGGTGTTATGAGTTTATGTGTTTTGATGTACTGAAGGTAGTTCGGAGTCCTGGATATGATCACAGACATGACGAGGAGTGTTGAAATGGTCGAGACATAAAGATCGATATATTGGAAGGCTATGTTTGGACATCGGAATGGTTCCTGGTGAGTTCGGGCATTTACGGGAGTACCGGGTAGTTACTGGAACCCCCCGGGGAGTCATTGGGATTTAATGGGCCTTAGTGGGAGAGAGGAAGAGGTGGCCAAGGTGGGGGCACGCCCCCAGAGCCCAATCCGAATTGGGGCGCCCCCCCTTTCCTTCTCCCTCTCTCCTCCTTCCTTCTTCTCCTACTCCAACTAGGGAAAGGGGAATCCTACTCCCATCGGGAGTAGGACTCCCCCCTTGGGCGCGCCATGAGAGGGTCGGCCCTCCCCTCCTCCACTCCTTTATATACGGGGGAGGGGCACCCCATGGACACACAAGTTGATTGTTTAGTCGTGTGCGGTGCCCCCTCCATAGATTTCCACCTCGGTCATATCGTTGCGGTTCTTAGGCGAAGCCCTGCGCCGGTAGCTTCATCATCACCGTCACCACGTCATCATGCTGACGAAACTCTCCCTCGACCTCATCTGGATCTAGAGTTCGTGGGACGTCACCGAGCTGAACGTGTGTAGATCACAGAGGTGTCGTACCTTCGGTGCTAGGATCGGTCGGATCATGAAGACGTACGACTACATCAACCGCGTTGTCATAACGCTTCCGCTTACGGTCTACAAGGGTACATGGACAACACTCTCCCCTCTCATTGCTATGGATCACCTAGATAGATCTTGCGTGTGCATAGGAAGTTTTTTTAAATTAATGTGTTCCCCAACAGTGGCATCCCAGCCAGGTCTATGCGTAGATGTTATATGCATGGTTACAACACAAAGGAGTTGTGGGCGTGAGTATATACATATTGCTTGCCGTCACTAGTTCATTCTTGATTCAACGGTATTGTTGGATGAAGCGGCTCAGCCCGACATTACGTGTACGCTTACACGAGACTGGTTCTACCGACGTGCTTCGCACACAGGTGGCTAGTGGGTGTATGTTTCTCCAACTTTAGTTGAATCGGTTTCAATGAACAGGGTTCTTTCTAAAGATCAAAAAGCAATCACTATACTACGTTGTGGTTTTGATGCGTAGGTAAGAATGGTTCTTGCTAGAAGCCCGTAGTAGCCACATAAAACTTGCAACAACAAAGTAGAGGACGTCTAACTTGTTTTTGCAGGGCATGATGTGATGTGATATGGTCAAGATGTGATTATATAAATTGTTGTATGAGATGATTATGTTTTGTAACACAGTTATCGGCAACTGGCAGGAGCCATATGGTTGTCGCTTTATTGTATGAAATGCAATTGCCATGTAATTGCTTTACTTTATCACTAAGCGGTAGCGATAGTCGTAGAAGCAATAGTTGGCGAGGCAACAACGATGCTTCGATGGAGATCAAGGTGTCAAGTCGGTGACGATGGTGATCATGGCGGTGCTTTGGAGATGAAGATCAAAGGCACAAGATGATGATGGCCATATCATATCACTTATATTTGATTGCATGTGATGTTTATCCTTTATGCATCTTATTTTGCTTAGTTCAGCGGTAGCATTATAAGATGATCTCTCACTAAATTTCAAGGTACAAGTGTTCTCCCTGAGTATGCACCATTGCTACAGTTCGTCGTACTGAGACACCACGTGATGATCGGGTGTGATAAGCTCTACGTTCACATACAACGGGTGCAAAGCCAGTTTTGCACATGCAGAATACTCGGGTTAAACTTGACGAGCCTAGAATATGCAGATATGGCCTCGGAACACTAAGACCGAAAGGTCGAGCGTGAATCATATAGTAGATATGATCAACATAGTGATGTTCACCATTGAAAACTACTTGATCTCACGTGATGATCGGACATGGTTTAGTTGATATGGATCACGTGATCACTTAGATGATTAGAGGGATGCCTATCTAAGTGGGAGTTCTTAAGTAATATGATTAATTGAACTTTAATTCATCATGAACTTAGTACCTGATAGTATTTTGCATGTCTATGTTACTGTAGATAGATGGCCCGTGTTGTTGTTCCGTTGAATTTTAATGTGTTCCTAGAGAAAGCTAAGTTGAAAGATGATGGTAGCAATTACACGGACTGGGTCCTTAACTTGAGGATTATCCTCATTGCTGCACAGAACAATTACGTCTTGGAAGCACCGCTAGGTGACAAACCCGCTACAGGAGCAACGCCAGATGTTATGAACGTCTGGCAGAGCAAAGCTGGTGACAACTCGATAGTTCAGTGTGCCATGCTTTACGGCTTAGAACTGGGACTTCAACAACGTTTCGAACGTCATGGAGCATATGAGATGTTCCAGGAGTTGAAGTTAATATTTCAAGCAAGTGCCCAGATTGAGAGATATAAAGTCTCCAATAAGTTCTACAACTGCAAGATGGAGGAGAATAGTTCTGTCAGTGAACATATACTCAGAATGTCTGGGTTCTCCAATCACTGCCACCAAGCTACAAGAGCTTCGTGATGAACTATAATATTCAAGGGATGGATAAGATGATTCCTGAGCTCTTTGCAATGCCAAAGGCTGTGGAGATAGAAATCAAGAAGGAGCATCAAGTGTTGATGGTCAACAAGACCACCAATTTAAAGAAAAAATGTAAAGGGAAGAAGGGGAACTTCAATAAGAACAAGAAGCAAGTTGCTTCTCAAGTGAAGAAGCCCAAGTCTGGACCTAAGCCTGAGACTGAGTGCTTCTACTACAAAGGGACTGGTCACTGTAAGCGGGACTGCCCCAAGTATTTGGCGGAGAAGAAGGATGGAAAAGTGAAAGGTGTATTTGATATATATGTTATTGATGTGTACCTTACTAATGCTCACAGTAGCGCCTGGGTATTTGATACTGATTCTGTTGCTAATATTTTCAACTCGAAACAAGGGCTACGGATTAAGCGAAGATTGGCTAAGGACGAGGTGACGATGCGCGTGGGAAATGGTTCCAAAGACGATGTGATTGCCGTCGGCATGCTACCTCTACATCTACCTTCGAGATTAGTTTTAGACCTGAATAATTGTTATTTGGTGCCAGCGTTAAGCATGAACATTATATCTGGATCTTGTTTGATGCAAGACGGTTATTCATTTAAATCAGAGAATAATGGTTGTTCTATTTATATGAATAATATCTTTTATGGTCATGCACCCTTGATGAGTGGTCTATTTTTACTAAATCTTGATAGTAGTGATACACATGTTCATAGTATTGAAGCCAAAAGATATAAGTTTAATAATGATAGTGCAACTTATTTGTGGCACTGCCGTTTAGGTCATATTGGTGTAAAGCGCATGAAGAAACTCCATGCTGATGGGCTTTTGGAATCACTTGATTATGAATCACTTGATGCTTGTGAACCATGCCTCATGGGCAAGATGACTAAGACTTCGTTCTCCGGAACAATGGAGCGAGCAACAGACTTGTTGGAAATAATACATACTGATGTATGCGGTCCGATGAGTGTTGATGCTCCCGGCGGGTATCGTTATTTTCTGACCTTCACAGATGATTTGAGCAGATATGGGTATATCTACTTGATGAAACATAAGTCTGAAATGTTTGAAAAGTTCAAAGAATTTTGGAGTGAAGTGGAAAATCATCGTAACAAGAAAATAAAGTTTCTACGATCTGATCATGGAGGAGAATATTTGAGTTATGAGTTTGGTCTTCATTTGAAACAATGCAGAATAGTTTCACAACTCACGCCACCTGGAACACCACAGCGTAATGGTGTGTCCGAACGTCATAACCGCACTTCATTAGATATGGTGCGATCTATGATGTCTCTTACTGATTTACCACTATCATTTTGGGGTTATGCTTTACAGACGGCTGCATTCACGTTAAATAGGGCACCATCTAAATCTGTTGAGATGACACCTTATGAACTGTGGTTTGGCAAGAAACCCAAGTTGTCATTTCCTTAAGTTTGGGGCTGCAATGCTTATGTGAAAAAGCTTTAACCTGATAAGCTCGAACCCAAATCGGAGAAATGTGTCTCCATAGGATACCCAAAAGAAACTGTTGGGTACACCTTCTATCACAGATCCGGAGGCAAGATATTCGTTGCTAAGAATATATCCTTTCTAGAGAAGGAGTTTCTCTCGAAAGAAGTGAGTGTGAGGAAAGTAGAACTTGATGAGGTAACTGTACCTGCTCCCTTATTAGAAAGTAGTTCATCACAGAAATCAGTTCCAGTGATTCCTACACTAGTAAGTAAGGAAGCTAATGATGATGATCATGAAACTTATGATCAAGTTACTACCGAACCTCATAGGTCAACCAGAGTAAGATCCACACCACAGAGTGGTACGTTAGTCCTATTCTGGAGGTCATGTTACTTGACCATGATGAACCTATGAACTATGAGGAAGTGATGATGAGCCCAGATTCCACAAAATGGCTTGATGCCATGAAATCTGAGATGGGATCCATGCATGAGAACAAAGTGTGGACTTTGGTTGACTTGCCCGATGATCAGCATGTCGGCGTTCTAGGAACGGGGGTCCCTAGACTTGCCTGCCTGCAGCATGTGGCGTGGCTCAAAGGGGGCCCGGCACGGCCCATCCCCATCAACACAGACTCAAGACCCTCGCGAGGGGCCAAGCCTCGCGGGGCGGACGACACGGAGCTTCCTCAGGCACGGCCTCACCAGGCTGGCTCGCGAGGAGGCGGAGAGATCAAGGCGGGGTACCTCACGAGGTGCCCGTGACGCAAGCCATGATGACCAAGGGCGCTAGGCGAGCGCCAGCTCGCGCAGTGTCCTCCTTTCCCCTTTGGTGCAAAGGGGGCAAGCGCAGCCATGGAGTACCAAGGCATCAGGCAAAGGTTGCCATTTCGGTGCAACAAGACCAAGACCAGGAGGACTGCAAGACGGAGGTCATCATGGAGCTCAAGACGGCGTCACCACCAGAGCTTTGTGCAGGCGAAGACTACTTTTGTCAGGATAGCTGGTACTAGTTGTCCCCCTTCAAATTAGCCCGCCGTGTTGGCCTCCTTCCCGCTCGATATTTGGGAAGAGGACCAGGGCCTCTATAAATAGGACTAGCCACCATAGTAGGAAGGGGGATCGAGATCCGAGAGAGAGAGAAGGGTGACTGAACTCCTCCTAGCAGTTCGCCCCCCCCTAGCCAAGAACGGACCCTCGTGAGGCTGTTCTTCCTTGTATTGTTCATAATCATCAGCCCAAGAGGCAATCCACCACACCACACACTGGAGTAGGGTATTACACCACAATGGTGGCCCGAACCAGTATAAACCCTGTGTCCCTTGTGTTGTTCTTCCCATAGCCTAGATCTTAGCGAGGCGGAGGGGTGCAGGTAGGTAGGAGGCGAAATCTCCGTGCGCACCCAGTGTTTGAACCTCAAGGGTCTGCCGGAACCTGAAATCCGACATTTGGTGCGCCAGGTAGGGTTGCACTGGAGTTTTCCCTTCCGCCACCGCCACGACCTGCCTCGCGATGAGTAGCGCGCCGCCCGCTCCGGCAGCCGGCGCCAGCATGGGGGCCAGGGGGCTCCGAGCCCTGGCCACAGCCCAGCAACGGGTACGGTGGCCGGACCAGTTCAAGCCAACGACACCGCCGCACTATGGCGGCGCGACTGATCCGTTGGCTTTCTTGCTGGCGTACGAGGAGGCCAACCTCGAAGCTGGAGGTGACGATAGGGTCATGGCCAACTGGCTCCCCATGGCCCTCACCGGCGCTCCGCGCACGTGGCTGCTCCACCTACCGGCAGCCTCCATGGCCTCTTGGGAAGAGCCCCGCAGCCTCTTCCCTGCCCATCATGCTACACCAACACCCCCGGTCGTCGCAGCCCTCCTGGGTGGCTCGCAGGCGCCGCCTACAAGTCACCACGTCAAGCCGTTTATCCGCTAGGTCAGCGCCGCTCCCACGCAGCAGGGGGCTCTCCTAGACCGGGCGGCGCGCAAGGCCGGCCTGACCTTCAGCTCGGAGGACCACCCCCCCAACTCGGCCTGCTCGGGTGCGCTCCCCATGCTGTGCACCCCCACCATCTGCCAGGTGGCCGTCACCAGAACTCTCATCGATGGCGGTGCGGGCCTCAGCGTACTCTCGGTCGAGGCCTTCAACCTCCTCTGCATACCCCTGGAACGGCTGCAACCCAGCCGTCCCTTCTCAGGCGTTGGGGGCGGATCATCCAGCTCCTTGGGACAGATCCGGCTCCCAGTAACCTTCGGCACCTACCACAACTTCCGCACGGAGTTGGTCGACTTTGACATCGCCCCCATCGGCCTTCCCTACAACGCCATCCTCGGCTACCCAGTGCTGGCCCAGTTCATGGCCGCGACACACCCGGCATACAACCTCATGAAGATGCCCGGAAGCAGCGGTGTCCTCACCATGCACGGGGACACCGGAGACGCGCTGCGGGTGCTCAAGCTCGCCTTCAAGACGGCGGCGTCGGCACAGTCCGCCAACTCGGAGACCCCCGAGCCCAAGGGGGCTGCACCCGCCAAGAAGAAATAGTTGTTCACCCAAGACAAGGCAGAAACCAAGCGGATACCCGTCGATGAGGACGGGTCCACCAACGCCACTTTCACCATAGGCGCTAACCTCGAACCCGAGCAGGAGGAGGCCCTGGTCGGGTTCCTGCGCGCGAACAAGAAGGTATTCGCTTGGGAGCCTGACCAGTTGGCGGGGGTCCCTAGGAGTGTAATCGAGCATCACCTCAACGTGTGCCCCAATGTGCGCCCTGTGAAGCATAAGGCAAGGCGGCAGTCCACAGAAAAGTAGGCCTTCATCGTCCAAGAGACCCGCAAATTAGAAGCCGCTGGGGTCATTCGCGAGGTCCGATACCCGGATTGGTTGGCCAACCTTGTCGTCGTGCCAAATAAGGGAGGGAAGGAGCGCATGTGTGTCGACTTCACCAACCTCAACAAGGCATGCCCGCAAGATCCGTTCCCGCTCCCCCGCATCGACCAGATCGTCGATTCCACCGCAGAATGCGACCTGCTATGCTTCTTGGATGCCTTCTCTGGGTATCACCAGATCAAGATGGCGGTAGAAGACGTTAAAAAGACAGCCTTCCTAACCCCGTGTGGGGTGTACTTCTACACATAAATGCCATTCGGGTTGCGTAACGCAGGGGTGACCTTTCAGCGGATGATGCACATCACCTTGGGCCCGCAGCTCGGGAAGAATATTGAGGCCTACGTCGATGACATTGTGGTAAAGTCTCAGGAGGCCAGGACCCTGATACAAGACCTGGAGGAAACCTTCCCGAGCCTCAACGCAGTGAACCTACGGCTCAACCCAGAGAAGTGTGTGTTCGGAGTCCCCTCGGGCAAGCTCTTGCGTTTCCTCGTGTCCCATCGAGGCATCGAGGCTAACCCGGAAAAGGTCAAGGCGGTCAAAGACATGAGCCCGCCAAAGACCCTCAGAGAAATGCAGAAGCTCAGAGGGCACGTGACCGTGCTAGGGCGCTTCATCTCCAAGTTGGGAGAGCGAGCGCTGCCTTTCTTCCAGCTAATGAAGAAAAAGGGGCCCTTTGAGTGGACTGAAGAGGCCGGCAAAGCGTTCCAGGATCTCAAGAGATACCTGACCAGCCCACCGGTCATGGTGGCTCCGCGCCCTCAAGAGCCCCTGGTGCTTTACCTCGCCGCCACTCCCTACTCCGCCAGCGCAGCCCTGGTGGCGGTTAGAGAGGAGCGTCAAATCAAAACCACAGCAGCAGCCCGGGACAAGGCAAAACAGGAACAAGGAAGGCCCGCAGAAACCGCCACCGTGGCTGAGGAGGATCAGCCGCCGCAGAGGAGTGCACCGGAGGCGGAAGAGGCCCCTCTCCCAGATGGCCAGCCTCAGGAGGCCTCATCGCCTCATGAGGCGCCATGGTCTCCCAAGGGAGCCACCAGCACTGGCGCACCCAATCTCGTTGAGCACCCAGTGTACTTCGTCAGCACGGTGTTGCAGGACGCAAGGGCACGGTACCCCATGCCTCAGAAACTCCTCCTCGCGCTACTGGTGGCCTCGTGCAAGCTGCAGCACTATTTTCAGGGCCACCCCATCAAGGTCGTCTCGTCATACCCCCTGGAGAGAGTGCTCAGGAGCCCTAACTCAGCTGGAAGGGTCGCTAAGTGGAACATAGAACTGCAAGCATTTCAGCTCGAATTCAGCATGACCATGGTCATCAAGGGAGCAGCATTGGTGGATTTTGTGGCGGAATGGACGGAGGCACCAGGCCTCAAGGCCGACGAGGATCGGTCCCTCTCCCCGGGAAGCGAGGTGCCAGAAGGCTGGGTCATGTACTTCGATGGGGCATTCTCCAGGCATGGCGCTGGGGCTGGGGCGGTGCTTATATCGCCCACTCAGGACAAGCTCTACTACGCTATGCAGCTCTGTTTCTAGCAAGGTGAAAAGGTCTCCAACAACATAGCTGAGTATGAAGGTTTAATAGCAGGCTTGAAGGCCGCAGCTGCCCTGGGGGTGAAACGCCTCACCATCAAGGGCGATTCGCAGCTCCTTGTCAATTTCTCCAACAAGGTGTACGAGCCGAAAGATGAGCACATGGAAGCCTACCTTGCAGAGGTCCGCAGGATGGAGAAGCAGTTCTGGGGGTTCGAGTTGCAACATGTGCCCCGAGGCACCAATCAGGAGGCCGACGACATCGCCAAACGGGCGTCCAAGCGGTTACCTCAGGAGCCTGGCGTTTTCGAGGAGCGGCTCTTCAAGCCCTCAGCCCTGCCTTCATTGTCAAACACGGCTCAGCCTCGGGAGGAGCTCCCCCAGCCACCTGCCTCTGGAGCCCCGGCCTGTGGCCCGGCCTTAGGAGCACGCCTGCTCCTGACGATGGGACCTCAGGAAGGGTGCTGGATCACAGAGCTCCGTAGTTACTTAACACAAGGGACCCTGCCGGAGAAGGAGGAGGAAGCGGAGCGTGTGGCACGGCAGGCCACGGCATACTGCATCAAGGATGGAGAGCTCTACCGGAAGCGACCAAACGGTGTATCCCTGCGCTGCATCTCCAGGGAGCAAGGAAAGGAACTACTGGAAGATATACACGGCGGAGACTATGGACATCATTCATCATCACGGACCCTCTTCGGCAAGGCATTCCGCAGTGGGTTTTATTGGCCCACCGCACTCAATGACGCCGTCAAACTAGTGAAAGCTTGTGAGGCCTGCCAGTTCCATGCCAAGCAGATCCATCAGCCGGCAGGAGGCCTGCAGACTATACCCCTTTCGTGGCCATTCGCAGTCTGGGGGTTGGACATCCTGGGCCCGTTTCCTCGGGCACCGGGGGGCTACCGCTACATCTACATCGCCGTGGACAAGTTCACCAAGTGGGCTAAAGTAGAGGCCGTCCGCACCATCCCCGCGGGTTCCGCGGTCAAGTTCATCAGGGGCATCGTGAGCCAGTTCGGGGTGCCGAACCGCATCATCACAGACAATGGTTCGCAATTCACCAGTAACCTTTTCAAAACATACTGTGCTAACCTTGGAACGCAAATATGCTACGCTTCGGTGGCGCACCCCCAAAGCAACAGCCAGGCCGAGCGAGCCAACGCAGAGGTCCTGAGGGGCCTCAAGACCAGGACGTTCAAGAAGAAGCTGGAGGCCTGCAGCAGACGTTGGTACGACGAGCTTCAGTCCGTGTTGTGGTCCATCAGCACAACCGCGACGAAGACGACTGGAGAGACCCCGTTCTTCCTGGTCTACGGAGGCGAAGCAGTCCTCCCTCACGAGGTCAGACGTCGCTCCGCGCGGGTCCTGGCGTTCGACGAGGCGCAGCAGGACGACATGCGGGGGATGGACCTCGTGCTGGGGGAGGAACGTCGCCGAGAAGCTGTGCTGCGAGCGGCGAGGTACCAACAAGCACTGCGACGATATCACTGCCGCGACATCCGCCCCAGAACTCTCGAGGTAGGAGATCTCGTGCTCAGGCGGGTTCTCTCCAGGGAGGGATTGCACAATCTCTCTCCCATGTGGGAGGGGCCGTTCAAGGTTGTTCATGTTTCCAGGCACGGCTCCGCGCGCTTGGAGACTCAGGAGGGGGTGCCGGTCTAGAACACATGGAACATCCAGCACCTCCCGAGGTTCTACCCCTAAAAAGGCCCAGAGCCTGTGAAGAAGGCGAATGCATGTGAAGCTGTTGCGTTTTGGAAAAGGCCCGAAGCCTGTGAAGAAGGCGAATGCCTGTGAAGCTGTTGCATTTGGAAAAGGCCCGGAGCCTGTGAAGAAGGCGAATGCCTGTGAAGCTGTCGCGTTTTGGAAAAGGCCCGGAGCCTGTGAAGAAGGCGAATGCCTGTGAAGCTGTCGCGTTTTGGAAAAGGCCTGGAGCCTGTGAAGAAGGCGAATGCCTGTGAAGCTGTGGCGTTTTGGAAAAGGCCCGGAGCCTGTGAAGAAGGCGAATGCCTATGAAGCTGTCGCGTTTTGGAAAAGGCCCGGAGCCTGTGAAGAAGGCCAACGCCTGTGAAGCTCGCCGCCCGTGACACTCTCACGTAATAATGAGTTGGGGTTGTACATGCCCCGGAGTCTCAGGAGCGCTGGCCTCAGGCCCTGGGGCTCCCTCCCACGCCCAGTGGAAGCACTTAGCTCCGCGCTGGTGAGAAGACATCGAAGACTAGATTAGGTGCCGGACGCGGCTTTTTCATTTGCTTTCCGCAGTTGGCTTGTTCATGCTCATTCGAAGTTTTATTGAAGCTGTTGCCGTCTTTGGCTTGTGGTTCTTCGGCTTTTCACTCTCCTGCCTCGATTTCTCTTATGCAAGGCCTCGCGAGGGGGGCAGCCGAGCGCCCTCGCGAGTGTTCCTGTCCTAGTCGTTCAAAGGTTTCGCGACCTGGGTCCATTACAGGAGCATCCCTCCAGTCCGTGCCCCACGGGCACCGCGACACGAACACAGGGCCTGGGTCGGTCGCCCCCCCACGGCTGGGGCCGGGAACTACCCACGCACGGGCACGTAGCCGGAAGGCACGATAACGGGAGCAAAATGATGATTAACAGCAGTAACCCAAACACGCCCCCGCGGGGCTCCACACTACTGTCTTTTTGCGCAGGAAAAAGGAAAAGAAAGAACAAATCGGGCGCAGCTCGCCTCACACCGGCCTGCAGGGAGGACTCGAGCCGCCTCCGGGGCTCAGGCAGACTCCCTCTCACGCTTCACCGAGGCGTGACGGCGGGCAGACACGCTACCACCTCCCAAGCAGATACGACGGGGTGGAGGCTGACCGCGGCCACCGCTAGAAGAGTCGCCGCTTGAAGAAGAACCGGAGAAGCTTGGGGAACCCTGAGCGCCGCCAGTCACGCGAGCGCTGTCCTCTCCATCATCGTCGGAGCTGGGTTCCCGGCCGCGGTCGTCGTCCTCAGGGCAGCACCCCGTGTGGCGACCATCTTCCCCAAACACCCTAACATAGAGGGTGGCATCACCGTCAAACTTGAAGTGCAGGGTGCACCGACGCCTCAGGCCACGCGCGCGGGCAAATGTATGCCAACCGCGGGCCAAGGCCAGGCTCCCGGCTGCGGAGACCTCCAGTTAAGCCCATGAGGCCCGGCTGCAGCAGCCATCAGCCTGGAGCCAGAGGCCGCCCGGGGCGCCGGCCGGGAGCTCGCCGAGGAGGAAGCGAGGAAGTGGAAGCCGGGTGCTAGTCGGCTCCGCCGACCACACAACAAACTCCGACAGCACCTCTACAGCACGAAAGCGCGGCCTAGGGGGACGCGCGAACGAAGCGCGGCCTAGGGGGACGCGCGACCGAAGCGCACCCCCTGGCCGCAGTAGTCCGCCCGTCACCATGCTGGGAATCACCTCCACGGCCGCGGGGAGCTGCCATGGTGGCCACAGGATGTTTGCGAGGGCGCCCTCGGCGGCGCTTGGGCGGGGGAGAGGCAGGCTCTACCGGGCGAGCCTTCCCCTTCTCTGGGGCCGAGAACCTCCTCGACGAGGCCATGAAGAAGAAGGAGAAGCAAGAAGGGATGGACTGGAAGGGCGCGTGCCGTTCCGTACTTATAGCTGGCGAAGGACAACCGCCGACCTCCAGGATCGCAGGTAATCATGACCCGCTTTGCATGCAGGGACTTGTCCAATCCATGCAGTTGCCGAGGCGCCATGAGGAAGTGGAGACGCCCATGTCCAATCAACCGCCATGCGGAGTCCAAGGCCGCAGGCTATTAGGGCCCGCGGTGCTTCGCGCTTACCCTTTCGCCTCCCTGCACGGCCAAGTCCGGGCGCGCCTTGGGCCCGGGGGCTACTGTCGGTGTTCTGGGAATGGGGGTCCCCAGACTTGCCTGCCTGCGGCATGTGGCGTGGCTCAAAGGGGGCCCAGCACGGCCCATTCCCATCAACACAGACTCAAGACCGTCGCGAGGGGCCAAGCCTCATGGGGCGGCCGACATGAAGCTTCCTTAGGCACGGCCTCACCGGGCTGGCTCGCGAGGAGGCAGAGAGATCAAGGCGGGGTACCTCACGAGGTGCCCGTGACGCAAGCCATGACGACCAAGGGCGCCAGGCGAGCGCCAGCTCGCGCAGTGTCCTCCTTTCCCCTTTGTGCAAAGGGGGCAAGCGCAGCCGCGGAGTACCGAGGCATCAGGCAAAGGTTGCCATTTCGGTGCAACAGGACCAAGACCAGGAGGACTGCAAGACGGAGGTCATCGTGGAGCCCAAGACGGCGTCACCACCAGAGCTTTGTGCAGGCGAAGACTACTTTTGTCAGGATAGCTGGTACTAGCTGTCCCCCTTCAAATTAGCCCGCCGTGTTGGCCTCCTTCCCGCTCGATATTTGGGAAGAGGACCAGGGCCTCTATAAATAGGACTAGCCACCATAGTAGGAAGGGGGATCGAGATCCGAGAGAGAGAGAAGGGTGACTGAACTCCTCCTAGCAGTTCGTCCCCCCCCCCAGCCAAGAACAGACCCTCGCGAGGCTGTTCTTCCTTGTATTGTTCATCATCATCAGCCCAAGAGGCAATCCACCACACCACACATTGGAGTAGGGTATTACACCACAATGGTGGCCCGAACCAGTATAAACCCTGTGTCCCTTGTGTCGTTCTTCCCATATCCTAGATCTTAGTGAGGCGGAGGGGTGCAGGTAGGTAGGAGGCGAAATCTCCGCGCGCACCCCAGTGTTCGAACCTCAAGGGTCTACCGGAACCCGAAATCCGACACAGCAATCCATAGAGAATAAATGGATCTTCAAGAAGAAGACCAACACTGACGGTAATGTTACTATCTACAAAACTCGACTTGTTGCAAAAGGTTTTCGACAAGTTCAAGGAGTTGACTACGATGAGACCTTCTCACCCGTAGAGATGCTTAAGTCCGTCCGAATCATGTTAGCAATTGTCGCATTTTATGATTATGAAATTTGGAAAATGGATGTCAAAATTGCATTCCTTAATGGATATCTTAAATAAGAGTTTTATATGATGCAACCAGAAGGTTTTGTCGATCCAAAAGGTGCTAACAAAGTGTGCAAGCTCCAGCGATCCGTTTATGGACTGGTGCAAGCCTCTCGGAGTTGGAATATATGCTTTAATAGTGTGATCAAAGCATATGGTTTTATACATACTTTTGGAGAAGCTTGTATTTATAAGAAAGTGAGTGGGAGCTCTATAGCGTTTCTGATATTATATGTAGATGACATATTGTTGATCGGAAATGATACTGAATTTCTGAATAGCATAAAAGGATACTCGAATAAGAACTTTTCAATGAAAGACCTCGGTGAAGCTGCTTATATATTAGGCATCAAAATCCATAGAGATAGATCAAGACGCTTAATTGGACTTTCACAAAGCACATACCTTGATAAAGTTTTGAAGAGGTTCAAAATGGATCAAGCAAAGAAAGGGTTCTTGCCTGTGTTACAAGGTGTGAAGTTGACTCAGACTTAATGCCCGACCACTGCAGAAGATAGAGAGAAAATGAAAGTCATTCCCTATGCTTCAGCCATAGGTTTTTATCATGTATGCAATGTTGTGTACACTACAAAAAAAAGACACATCCGTGACATTTTGGGCCGAACGAAAAAATTCTGTCATATATATGACACTTCTATGACAATAATTGTGACAAAACCCGATATCATCATAGATGTGGTGGGATCCTACTTCTATGACAAAAAATCATGACAGGAAATGGGCTTTTCGTCCTGGGCAGGCCAGAGACGCAGCTACATGACATTCTTTGGGCCATCCATGACGGAAAAAACCATGGTAGAAGCGAGGGCAAGGAAGATTTCGGGGAGTTCCCGGTTACGGTGGGAGGTCGGGGGCTGAGCGATGCGCGTTTCTCTCGTACACGTACGCGCGTGTGTGCGAGGCATTGGCTCTAACTGAACCCGAGCGAGGCATTGGGCTCTTACTGAACCTGAGCGATTGCACTGCAGGCTACACGTTACTGAACCCGAGCGATCGATTGATGGCTGTTAACTGAACCCAATCGAGCGATTCCTTCGCTACTACTGCTAACTGAAGCCGATCGATTGGATGAACAGTGAGCGTTGCAGGGGGGTTGGATGAACAGTGAGCGGTGGTGTTGCCTCTGGATGAACAGGACCCCGTGGTGTGGAGGGCTGGGTGAACAGTAGACGGTGGAGGGGTGCCCGTGGAGGGGTGGTTGAACAGGACCCCGTGGTGTGGAGGGCTGGATGGACAGTAGACGGTGGAGGGGTGGTTGAACAGTAGCCGGTGGAGTAGCGCGTGGTGGAGGCTGGATGAACAGGAGCCCGTGGAGGCTGGAGGAGGTCGACGGTGGAGATGAACAGTGTCCCGTGGAGTCTCGTTTTGCGGTACGCCACACCCCTCCCGATGAATAGGACCCTCGTTTCGACCGTAGGAGGTCCGTTTTGTCCGTTTTGCGGTACGCCACACCCCTCCCGATCAACAGGACCCCTGTTTCAACCATAGGAGGTCCGTTTCATCCATTTTGCGGCATGCCACACCCCTCCCAATCAACAGGACCCCTGTTTTGACCGTAGGAGGTCTGTTTCCTCCGTTTTGCGCTACGCCAGACCCCTCCCGGTGAACAGGATCCCGTTTCCAACGTGGCCTGTCGAACACAAGGCCGTTTCCTCCGTTCTACGGTACGCCAGGCCTTGCTTCCATCGCCTGTTCCGTCCAAGCCCTCCCGATGAACATGACCACACATTCCGTTCCGACCCAGCCGGTTAACTCCCACGCGTTCCGTTGCCTCCTGATGAACACGACACATTTCGTTGCCTCCCCATGAACACGACGCATTCCGTTGCCTCCCCATAAACATGACGCATTCCGTTGCCTCCCCATGAACACAACGACGACGACGCTGTTTCTCTGTTCCGACCCAGCCATGTACACGAGCCCTGGCCGTACGTATGCGCGAGTAGGCATTCGAGACCCCGCTCGTATGTACACATACGTGGCCGTATTTTCTTTCTTGCACCTTGGCCGATGTACGTACGTGTACATGCTACGTGCGTGCCTCTACTACGACACGTGCGCGCCTCTACATCCACCAGTATATATGTACGTACATGTTCGCGACCAGAATGACAATGCTACGTATGCTTCGACCAGGTGGGTCCCGACTGTCAGGCACTTCCTTGCGTGCGAAGATGTAGCTGGTGGGTCCCAGCAGTTAGGGGGAAACGTTTTTTTCGCGAAATACGGTGGCCCGTCCGGTGGGTCCCCGCTGTCAGGTGGAGGAATAATTATTTTGCACGTAATAAGGAGGCACTTCCTTGCTGCGGCCGTGGACCCAGCTGTCAGCCTCTCCACGTATAGTCCATGTCTGATGGAAGTCGTTCCTTGACCATGTTGACCACGCCGCGCCGAGAGCACCAGGGCCGTGGACGACGGTGATGCCTAGGAAGGGGACGATGCGGAGCCGGGGAAGACGCGGAAGTGGATGCCCACGCGTAGAGGAGTACGAGGGTTCCCTGGTTCGCTGTGGTGTGAGGCTGCCGTTGCCGCAGAATAACAGGGGGCGTGGGTGAGTAGAGGGATGGCCTGGCCAACGGTGGGAGTAGTAGGGGACGGTGAGGCCTCCGCCGCATCGCAGCCGGCCATGGGAGGCAGGAGCACGAGGCACGACCGGCGCTGGTTTGGGCGGCTGGAGCAAGAAGACCAGAGGTTGAAGAAGCACTATGGCCGTTGGATGGACATCGTACGGTCACTGGAGCTAGAATCGTGCATATTGACTAAGTTGACAAAGCCCTCCGTCCCCGTCAACTTAGTAGGCCCACAAGTCAGCCTGCCACTATACTGGGTCCCAGCTAACAGGGGGAGTATTCATTTTTTTGTGCGTAATAAGGAGGCACTTCCTTGCATGCGAAGATATAGCTAGTGGGTCCGAGCTGTCAGCAACGGTAACATTTTTTTCATGAAATACAGAGGCCCTTTCGGTGGGTCCCTGATGTCAGGTGGAGGAATCATTATTTTGCGCGTAATAAGGAGACATTTCCTTGCGTGCGGCCGTGGACCCAGTTGTCGGCCTCTCCACGTACAGTCCACTTCAGATGCATGTCGGTCGTTGACCACGTTGACTAGGCCGCGCCGAGAGCACTAGGGCGGTGGACGACGGCGAGGCCTGGGAAGGGAACGACATGGAAGCAGGGAAGACTCGGCAGTTGTTTCCCACGCGGAGGGGAGTACGACTGTACGAGGGTTTACTGGTTCGTCTGTCGTCGCCGGAGAACAACAGCAGGTGTGGGTGAGTAGAGGGATGGCTAGGCCAGCGATGGGAGTACGGTGGGGCGGTGAGGCCTGCGCGGCAGCAGAGCCGACCGCAGGGAGGAGGGAGTAGGCAGTCCCGCCGGTGCTTGTTTGAGCGGCTGGAGCAGGAAGAGCAGAGATTGAAGAAGCACGACGGTCGTTGGATGGCCATCCAACAGTCACTGCTTGTGCGTCAACCTTTTTTTAGTAAAGCCTCAAATCTATGGAAAAACAGCATACATCCCATCTGCCATTATTTCTAATAATTTACAGCCCATTTGCTAATTATTAAGGTTTTTTTGGAGCCCATATTCTTTTTGTTAGCATTACAGCCCATATTGTGGCCACAGTTAAAAAATTATACGAAATTTTGCATATTTCTGTGCGGTCCGAACTGTTTTTAATCCCGAAATTTCGACTCACATTCAAACTGATTTTAAAAATAAATGTATATCAATATAAAATCCAACAAATTCTCCACGCATAAAAATTAATGTAATTTAAAATCTTGAAATAAAAAAAAGATATTTGAAACTAATTGTCGGTTTGATGTGTTTTAAAAATGTACAGCCCATTTCTCATTACTGATGGGCCATTTTCTCGGCCAGCCAAATGAAAGCTCTCCTCGTCTTGAAAGATTTGCAGCCCAACAGGCCTGACAAAGCGACTTACTTGGCAAATCACAAAAAAAACTGGGCTGTAGCCGTGGACCCAGCTATCAGCCTCTCCACGTACAGTAATCTTCCGATGGAATGTCGTTGACCACGTTGACCACGCCGCGCCGAGAGCACCAAGGCGGTGGCGACGTTGAGGCCTAGGAAGGGGACGACGCGGAGCCGGGGAAGACGCGGCAGTGGATGCCCACGCAGAGAGGAGTACGAGGGTTTCACTGGTTCGGCTGCGGTGTGAGGCTGCCGTCACCGCAGGGCCTGGCTAGCGGTGGGAGTAGTAGGGGGCGATGAGGCCTCAATGGCAGCACAGCCGGCCACTGGAGGCAGGAGCGGGCAGTCTCCCCGGCGCTGGTTTGGGCGGCTGGTGCAAGAAGAGCAGCGATTGAAGAAGCAGCAGGACCATTCGATTCAAATCCAACGGTTACTGCTGCTAGAATCGTTTGTTGACTAAGTTGACAAGCCCTGCATACGCGTCAACTTAGTAGGCCCACAGGTCAGCCTCCCAACCGGTGCGCCCCAGATGTCAGTGGGAGGAATCATTTTTTCACGTAATAAGGAGGCAGTTGATTGCGTGCGGCCAGGCCAGCGGAGGGAGTAGGGTGGGCCAGGGAAGCCTGCGCGGCATCATAGTGGGCCACAAGAGGAGGGAGCAGGCAGTCCCGCCGGCTCTAGTTTAGGCGGCTGGAGCAGGAAGATCAGAGATTGAAGAAGCACGTCGGCCATTGGATGGACATCCAACAGTCATTACTGCTAGAATCGTGTGTTCACTGACAAAGCCTTGCGTAAACAAGTCAGCCTCGAAATTTGTGGCGTGTACAGCCCATTTGCTATTATTTTTATAATTTTTACTCATTTTCTAATTCATATGGAATTTATTGCAGCCCGTTTTCCATTTTTAGAATTGCTGGCCATTTTCTGGTCAGTACCAGGGTCAAAAAATTAACTAAATATGTGGGAAATTTTGAAAAAAATTGCAAATTTTTGCTGGGGAATGAAATATTCTTAATCCAAAAATTAATAGCCATACTAAAACAAATTTAAAAATAAATTAGTACTATGTTATGTTAAATCCAATGAAATATGTATAAGATATCAGTGAAGAACAAAAACAAAAAAAGAAACTTATATCCCATTTGCTATAATTTTTTTGGAATTTTCAACCCCTTTTGATATTACTTTTAACAGACATTGACCATACTCTTAAGCCAGGCCGGAATGCATCCCTCCTCGTCTTGAAAGATTTGCAGCCCAGTAATTCAAAGAAAACAAATAGGCCTAGTTTGGGTATTCTTCAAAAAGAAATATTGGGCTACCTATTTTCCCAAAGAACTGTTGCATGAGCATTTAGCTTTATTTATTTATTTATTTACTTATTTATGTTTAGGGGACCATGAGCATGTACCTGGGCCGGATTCATGTGAGAGCCTCCCTTCCAGTTAATTATGGGATTCTCTATTGGGCTCTCATCAGTGGGTTGCATGTTATCAACAAGTGGAAAATGTGTCCCGTACAAAAAATAGTATGCGCTACATATGGTAGGGGGCACTAAAGGATCAAACTGTGCAACGACTTCCAAAACATTGTGTTTTTCGTTCTAACAACACATTTATTCAACCAACAGACAAAATATACTGCTGATTGTACATTGAAAACAGCAGCAGCAGCAACCAGTGCTGGGGGTGCAACAGAAGCAGTAAGCAGGCCAGAAGAGTGAAGACCTCCACGAGCATCCACGAGCATCCAGCTGCCGCGACCGTCGACGAGCACCATCCAAGATGTGTTCATGCCGACCCAGTACACACCGTTAATGTAGTTTAGGCTGATGGGGATCAGATCGTAGTCAAGGGGGTTGATGCTCGCCACCCTACGAGCGTTATGCTGCGTGACACGCTGTTTCTGAAGATCAGGCGGCATCAGCAAGCAAGGAGCTGGCTTAAAAAGCTCCGGCCTGAGGGCTTTGAGTAAACGGTACAGCCTCGACGAGCACGCGGCGAGCGGCATGGTACTGAGATTGTCCACACGCGAAACAATGAGCTTGATTACCTCTGTGGGGAGCGAATTCCAGCCACTCTTTCGGTAGGCGCTGCTCCATTCTGCCATTGTTAGTGCTTGGGTTTCGGACGAGGGGGGAGGCGCCTTAGCGGGGATGGAAGATTGGGCGAGATTATGTGCGGACAAATATGGAGAAGCGAATATGTGTTGCGGGAAGTGGACAGGTGATGATGACTACAGCACGCTGCTTGACTTACGAGACACATACCAGCAGCGTAGGGTCATGTCGATGCCAGACAACTTGCTTGAGTGATCACAGTACTGGTACTCCCTAGAGTGCTATGCCCTAACTTGCTTGAGTAGAGTAGGACTCTGCTCTACTACTAGCACCGAAGGAGTAGTATATTCTAATCTAAAATAGTTACAAACTTCAATGCCCGAGCGTGGAACGACTACGAACCGTGCTCAAAGACCATGTCTACGTGGTGTTTGGACATGGGCGACAACCTCAACGCCAATGGTGCTGCTCCCGTTGCACCGTATGTGTTTCTGTCCTTCCTGTTTGAAATCGTGATAGAATTCATGATTTATTTTGTGCTTATTCGGATTAAATCTCGTAGTAACTTGCTCATATATTCAACTGGCACAATGTCCCCTACAGCCACTCCCGTTTCATGGACGGCCTGGTCGATGCCTCCAAGGAGCCCTTCGTCCACTGCTATGAGTGCCCGATGCCGTTTTGTGGCTCGCCGCCGGACATGGTGCATCACCTCACGGATGCATGCAGCGGTCACTACTGGCCCTTGGCGGAGAACATCAAGTACGAGACATGCTACCCGTTCACCATGCCGGAGTCGCTGGAGGATCACCATCGCCTGCTAGTCTTGGAGGAGGACGGTAGCGTCTTCCTCTTGATTGTGGGCACCGGCGAGGCCCGCACAGGCCACCGTCCCGTCTCTGTAATGTGTGTCAGGGGTGACGCCGCTGACGCTGACACTGACATGAGGCCAATGTACGGGTGCGTGGTCAGTGTTACTACCCCTCCGGGTCGCGTGGGCGGTGACACCGGCCTCATCGAACGGACTTGGACTCTGGGGAGCTGGGACTATCCCGCCAATGTGGACTTGGAAAACCCATGGCATCCTTTACCCGCCGACGCGGTGCATGGGGTCTCCAAGGAGGTTCACCTGGACATACGCATTATCAAGTTAAATGTTGATCATTAATCTTCGCTCAATGTAATCCGCTGTCTAAGCATGTGGAGACTTCCATGCAGGATCTTGCTCTATTGGAGTATCGCGCATGAATAAAAGTGTATCCGTTTATGGTTTAGTCTAGAATCTTCCATGTATGAATTTTTACTACAGTACTGGTGAAAGACTTACGATGAACCATTTCTCACATCTCCTCTGCCCGCTTGCAAGTCATCCTGATTTAATCCCTCTGTCTAGGTGTATAAGGGCATGGTTAATATTACTTAATAGTATAGCCAACTTTTGACTATAAGAAAGTGCCATGTCATCTGTAGCCAACATGTATAACAATCGATACTCAAAAACTAATTCTTAAAGATCATTTCTTGCAAAGCACAATAAGTGTTATTTCTTCACAAGTTTTGGATGCAAGTTTTGGGCACCTTACTACTATAGATTAGTACGACCAAAAATTGAACTAACATTATATATAGTACGATAAATGCTGATGCATGTCACCTAAAATTATATCATTCAAAACTATGTTCAAATACGAATCCAACGATATAGTTTTTGTTGACATGCACTAACATTTTGTCGGTTAAATCTTCAGTCAAATTCAATGGGGGACTAATAAACCACGACCGATGTAGTACAAGTGTAGAGGGCGGTGCTGCACGGGAGTCTCACCTCTCACCCTGCTCGTGGCGCGGCAGTAAAGCCGTCATATCACAAAACCCAACCACTCCCAGTAATAAGTGGCCTAGTAAAATAAACGGACCAGCAACCACCACATCCCTCCATCTTTTTTGCATTTCATCTCTCTGCATTTACTTTCTCCGGTTCATCTTGCACACTCGATCCCTAGCTACTACTCCTAGGGCCAGTTCTTTTGGCGGCTTCCCCAGCTTTTCCCACAAGACTATTCATAGTGGAGAGTACTACTCATTTATTTGGGCTTCTAAACTACTACTCCGTCCTGGTTTATTCCACACCATTGTAATTTGTGCTAAATTTTGACCAAAGATTTAACCGGTTTATTCCTCACCATTGTAATCCCTCCGTCTAGGTGTGTATGTCATCTTACTAAAACCAAATAATCCCAAAACACTTAGGCGCGGTGCATTAACTTCTACCTCGTTTCTTGTTTCTTGACATATCAACCAATAAGAGATAAAGAGTGTGCATGCTTTTAATGACTTGAGATATCAAACATGACATGTAGTGGTTAGTTCATAGCATGCAATACTATTAATTAGCAAATAAACATTAACGTTTCTCGTTTTCTCCTCCTCCTTGGTTATGGTGCACAGCCTAAGATGACTTACTCACCTAGACGGATGGAGTAGTGCATGTGACATGCACTAACATTTCATTAGTTAAATTTATGAACAAAATTTGACACAGATTACAATGGGGACCAATAAACCAGGACGGAGGTAGTAGTTATGGGATTACTAATCTAGAAGCCTAAAAGAACTGGCCCCTGGTACTCCTACTACTAGTAGTACTCAAGTTGGAATTCCAATTGCACGGCACAACTTGTTAGGCAAAAAATTCGATACAGGGTGTAGGAAGCGGTTTGGGAATTTGCATGCCTTTCCAACCAGTGAGATACTCCGTACAAAGTACGACAGAGAAATAACCACAGAGAAGGAAGCTAAAAGTAAACAATCAAACGAGCATTTTTGCATTTGTTTTGCATTGAATCATTTCACAAGCTTGACTAGTGTTGTTTTTCTACTTTTACAAAAACCGCATCGTAATGTTAAAACGTGCATTTGCATGTACTCCCTCCGTCCGGGTTTATTAGTCCTAAAGACAACTTCTCTTAGACCAAGACACATAGTAATTTGCTCACATTAATTCTTCTATTCCACTCCCAATGCACTCTCTCACATGCATGCAGCCAATGAAAAAGCACACATGAAGTGTATTAACTTTTCAGCCATGGCACCAACAACAATAGCTTTCAATACAACCAATGAAATGGTTGCATGCATGCACCTTTCCAACGCGGGGCCTTATAAAAGGGGACATGCTTGTGATGCTGAGAAGCCTAATAAACCCGGACGGATGGAGTACATAAGTAATAGTAGTACTCCCTCCGTCCAGGTGTATAACTCTTCCCTCCTTCTTGGTCACGGTGCACAACCAAAGATGACTTATTGACCTGGACGGAAGGAGTAGCACAGTCTGCAAGCATATATCGAGAGAAACGTGATAGTGCGATAGTATATAGTAAAGTTTGTGCTATATGCACGTACTTGCAAAATGTGTACGAATACACAAGGTTTCCAAACTTTCCCTTTTACATACTTAATTAAGGACGCTAAAAATTCTTGAATGTTTGGGATTTATCATTTGTGTCCCAAAACTAATGAGATCGCCTTACGAAACAAAAATTATACTCCTCCTAAAAGCCACGGCGCTCGTAGGAGCGCTTGCGGCGCGCCACGAGTGCCCTGGTGCGCGGCCGTTTCCCAGTGCGCCCGACACAACGCCTCTTCCTCAGCCTCGCAACTCGCGAGGTGCTGATTGGTGGCTTGCCGGCGGGCGAGCGCGATCTCATCGGTGTGGTGATCCGGCGCCAACAGGTACTCCTCCTTGCTGGAAGCGTGCACCCGGTCCATGTACCGCCAAGCGTAGATGAGGCGCTTGGGCCCGACTACACTCAGGGCGTCGGCACGGGCGTCCTCTGCCACCCTCACGGCCCTCGCACGAGCCTTCTGCCAAAGAGCCAATTGCCTGACTCTCTCGGACGCGACATAGGCCTCCCAGGCAGCTTGTTCCACGGTGTGCTTCTCTTCCTCGACCTTCTTCTCCGCCTCTATTTTGGCGCGCTCTGCTGGAGGCAAAGCCTCCCACAAGGCGACATCCATGTCTTTCCAAAGCTCCTCAAGGCTGGGGGCTCGGCGGGCGGCGCGGCATTCTCCTCGTAGCGGGGAGCCGACGTGTCCTCCGGCGCGCGTGCTGGCGAGATTGGGAACGCCAACGCTTCCACCTCGACGCGTCACGGCGAGGAGCGGAATGCCGACGCGTCCTCCTCGACTAGTGGCGGCGAGGAATGGAACGGCAACCCATCGCGTAGCGGCGAGGAGTGGAACGCCGATGCGTCCTCCTCGACTAGTGGCGGCGAGGAACGGAATGGCGACGCGTCGCGTAGTGGCGAGTAGCGGAACACCAACGCGTCCTCCTCGACTAGTGGCGGCGAGGAATGGAACGGCGACGTGTGATCGTCCATGCGGTGCAGCGAGGGGCTCCTAGGGCTTGGGAGGGGCGATGCCATGGTGGTCGACGTGAGAGGGAGGGGGAGGAGATAGCGATGAACGTGAACGTTAGGGGGAGGAGATAGCGATGTCGTGGGAGGCGCAAGATTTATAACGAGCAATGGCACACCTACGTAAGATATGGACCGAGCTGCAGTGACTTAATTGCAGGTCCATTTGCGTCACTGACATGTGGGCCAGACCCCTGTTGGGCCCATATGTAAGTGACCCAATGCACCTGCAGTTAAGTAACAACTACGTGGGCATATTTGTTGGAGTAAATTACGAGGGAGCGAAGGGGTGGAAATATTGCTGGTCACAACGGATTGGACAAGCATGGGAGGAGGAGAGTCATGCATGAAGATTAAATTAACTCCGCTAAAAACGCTATTTTAAATGTGGCTACTCGATCTATGGCAACTGGCGAGCCACCGCGCTCCAAGTTGTTCACCTGTGGTCCCGACCATCAACTCCTATGGATCAAATTATCGCACGAGTTGACTATTTATACAAAGGTACTCCACCACGTACCCGGTACCCGCGAATGCAGCAATCGTGCACCTACGGTTTTAGGGTTTATTTGTTAACGTCTCCTTTACGTAACACTCATGTGTGCGAGACAGCGAGAGGCCGACTGCGTGCGTGCGCCTCTTCTCTTCGTATATGTACTCCATCATTTGTCTGGTGTCCAAAAAATTATAATAACTACTAGCAATGTGCCAATGCGTTGCCACACGATCAAAGTATATTAATACATATTCACCGATTTGATAGAAAAAAAGTCTAGTTTTGAAATATGTATATCACTAAAAATATGTTATGTTTCACTGAAAATATATTCCTTTGGCGGTTTTGATGAGATAAGGGAGGAATGTTGTTGGTTTCAAGATTCGAGAAGTGGTATATGTCTAATTTCTACTCTTACTAGCAAGATGCCCATGCATTGCACGGAACATCAAGATCTTGTAGGAGAAAAGGATGAACGAGGGAAGGGCTTATCTGCAAATGTGGTGAAGAGTGCGGGTAAATTGCCATATTTTCCTTCCTATCCATCAGATATAAATCGGACGACCTACATTGCAGGATGGCAGGCCCACCATCATCACTAACTCTATTTTTTATCCCTACTCTTATAAAAAGCATTGTCGGTGATGATCGTGTGACTGCTCTCCTACAATATAGGCCGTCCGATCTATATCTGACGGATAGGAAGGAAACTATGGCAATTTTGCAAAAGGATACCCACACCCCTCTCCACATTTGCAAATAAGGCCTTCCCTCGTTCATCCTTTTCCCCCACAAGATAAACTACTCATACAAATGCATCTTGATGTTCCATGCAACGCATGGGCATCTTGCTAGTTGTTGTAAAAATCCCATGTGTGTGTGAGAGAGAGGGGGAGTGGAGGAGGACGGAGTGCATGTGTGACAAAGACACAAGGAGTGTGTGTGCGATAGGTATCAGCTTAAAATGAGGCGATAGTGTGTGTGCACGATCGAGGGGGCGTGTCTCAAGAAGGGAAGAAAAATCTACATAGATACAAGGAGCGGGAGAGAGACATGTATGCGATGGTGGAAGCACGAGTGTGCGGGTGTATAAACCTATCTAGAGGCTAGCTAGTCAATAAATGTTTGTGAGAGAAATACGAGTCGGGGTGCGAAAGCAAGAGTTTTGTGAGAGAGAGAGAGAGAGACGGTAGTCAGGAAGGGGAGTGGAAGCAGGAGTTGTGTGTGTGTGTCTGTGAGAGAGAGAGAGAGGAGACGGTAGTCGGGGTTGTCTGATCAGTAAACAAATGAATAATGTCAGTCTAGGATGGAGACGAAAAGGAGACCGCAACAAATGTTGTGTCTACAGGAGAGAGAGAGAGAGAGAGAGAGTAATTTTAGTGGTATGAGTCATATGTAGAGACATATAGGGTGTGTGAGAGAATCCCATAGAGAGAAAGACAAAGTGAAAGACGAGTGGAGAATGTGTGTGTGGCGGTGAAAAAGAAAGCTTAGCTACCGAGTGATACCAGAGAATAGTAGAGACGTGAGAGATAATGAAAACCGTGTAATGTATAATGATAGGGAGAGTGTGACACTTCTCAAGGGAGACGTCGAGAGACCATGTTTGCGAGGATAGGAGAAACATGAAGTGAGTGTGCGGGTGAGCTGGAGAAAAGAGAGTGATAGCTACCTGAAGGAGCATGCATGCGAGAGAGATGGGCGTGAAAGGAGTGAACAAAAAAGGGATTCAAATATTTGAATTCAAGATGATGATACATGTAACCCATACTCGAACCAAAATTGATCTATCAAACATGCATACTCATATGAATTCACGCACATCTATGTTATTTAATATGTAGATATTACTGATCCATACATTTTAGTAGAACATAATTTGGTTAAAAAATTTCAAATTCAACCTTAAGATTTTGAGATCATTGTATTTGTAAATCATATTATACATATAAAGGAGCAGAATTCTTTGTTGTGCTTTTGGAAGTATATATAAAAATGATGTGTATAGAATGTAATTCTAATTGAAAATGGATCCCGCCCGAAAAAATAGAATACAAATGGGATTCTAATTGAGTTGGCATGGTAAACGTGCACTCTGCAAAATTTGAACGAAGTGGGGAAAGTCGCAGTAACCGCCCGAAACCAAAATCTGCGAGATGAAAATCACTACTGCCTATCCCTGCCACACAAAGCCTATCTGATGGATTTCTATAGGTTTCAATAGGGGTAGGTTTGTAATTTCACCCAAACATGATGTAACCGCCTCTCACCCGGATTCATACACGGTGGGCGCCAAAACACAGTGTGTCCTCGGCCGAAATCGACTCCCTCCCCGATTCATATTCATACACGGTGGGCGCCAAAAACAAACTCTCGTCGGCAAATATTTGGTGTATGCGAGATTACCGTCCTATTCCCAACTGACTAATGTTGCTGTGATGTAGTAGAAATTTGAAACGGGGGCTAAGTTTGTAAATTTCCTCGCATTTGAGACAAGCGCGCCCTGAATACATGGTTCCCCCCTTCCTCTCTACCTCCCTTTTCCCCATTCGTACTCCGTGGGCGCCAAAACACCTTCTCCACCCCACCCTCCTCCGTCCGCCACCGTCCACCACCCCATCCACCGATGTCCTCCTCCACCATGCCGGAGCTAATACCCCGACGTCCTTGTCCATTACAAGAGATCGGCCTCTCTCATCGATGGCTTTGGACCGGGATCCTTGCATCCCGTCCTCTCGCTTCATCCCCGCCATCGTCCACCTTGCCGGCGCCGCTCCTACGACCGTCTCGTCCACCGCGCCCCGCCGCCACCGTCTACCCTCCTAGATCTGCTTCCACGCCGCTGACAGCCATCTCTACCGCAGCACCGTCAAATTCTCAGCAGATGCGTACACGGTGCTGCACCAGAGGCGGTACTCTTTCGTATCTGCTCAACTTATTTATCGCAGCAAGAAAATAGATCGGCACTGCTTTACTATGATTCCTTGTCTTGGTTGCGAAGTTGCCTTTGTCCGGTTTGCACCTTCAGATCCGCCATGGCACGCTCAACACTATACTCCCAATGCTTATGGTTTTCCCCTTTTATATTCCACACTAGTTAAATCACAGTAGACTAAATTTTAAAATTGGGTCAGTCGATTTTTCAGAGCTCGCCGGAGTTCTCCAGTGCGATCGAATGGGCTGGGGTGGTTGTGGGGCCTCGCCGAACAAAGAAAACTCGACGCGGGTGGGGGTTGGGGCGGGGGTGGGGGTGGCGGAGGAACACAGGCGGTGGGGGCCGGTGGTCTAGCTGGCGTCCCGTGGGGTGTTCTGTATGGGAAGAATTAGAGACGAGGAAGAAGAAGGGTTAGGAGACGTAGGATCTTCATCCAACCGCCTGAAATGGTCGAGAGACAGCTGGGAGTTGCATTCTTAATGCGCTCTGGTTCATCATGTGTGGGCACTGCACAACCAACATTTTATTTGTAACACCCTCGATGCGACTATATCTCCCACGTGTCGAGGCACGACTTAGAGGCATAATTGCATTGAAGGCATATGTAGCAAGTTAGGCAATCTTCACAACATCCCATGTAATATATATGTAATAAAAGGGGAGATAACATAGTTGGCTTACACTCGCCACGTCAATCAAGTACATAAATAACATTACATCATTCAAACACTCATGGCCCGACTACGGCGCCAAAATAAAAGATAACCCAACATGCGACACGGTCCCAATCACCCCCAACTGGGCACCACTACCGATCATCAGGAAAGGAAACATAGTAACGTTGAGAGTCTTCGTCGAACTCCCACTTGAGCTCAAACGCGTCTCCTGGAGCGGAATCATCAGGCCCTGCATCTGGTGTAATAGTAATCTGTGAGCCACGGGGACTCAGCAATCTTGCACCCTCGCGATCAAGACTATTTAAACTTATAGGTAAGGCAGGGTAAAAATATATGTGGAGCTGCAGCAAGCGACTAGCAAAATATGGTGGCTAACTTATTCGCAAAAGAGAGCGAGAAGAGGAGGCAAAGCGCAAGCGAGAAACTAGAGGACAACCTGCGCAAGCATTACTCCAACATCGTGTCCACTTCCCGGACTCCACCGAGAAGAGGCCATCACGGTAACACACTCAGTTGATTCATTTTAATTAAGTTAAGGTTCAAGTTATCTACAACCGGACATTAACAAATTCCCATCTGCCCATAACCGCGGGCACAGCTTTCGAAAGTTCAAATCCCTGCAGGGGAGTCCCAACTTAGTCCATGACAAGCTCTCACGGTCAATGAAGGAATAGACCTCCTCCCAAGACGTTCCGATCAGACTCGGTATCTCGGTTCTTCAAGATACTTCGACAAGTTAAAACAAGACCAGCAACACCGCCCGAATGTGCCGACAAATCCCGATAGGAGCTGCACATATCTCGTTCTCAGGGCACACTCAGATGAGCCAGACGCCAGGTAGGCCAGCCCAGAGTTGCCCCTGGTAGCCCCGGACATCGCTCGGTGGGACCAACACTCAGAGGAGCACTGGCACGGGGGGGCTAAAATAAGATGACCCTCGGGCTCCGGAAACCCAAGGGAAAAGAGGCTAGGTGGCAAATGGTAAAACCAAGGTTGGGCATTGCTGGAAAAGCTTTAATCAAGGCGAACTATCAAGGGGTTCCCATTATAACCCAACCGCGTAAGGAACGCAAAATCCGGGAACATAACATCGATATGACGGAAACTAGGGCGGCAAGAGTGGAACAAAACACTAGGCGAGAGGCCGAGCCTTCCACCCTTTACCAAATATATAGATGCATTAAGATAACATGGCTATATAATGATGTCCCAACAAGTAAATAAAAATTCCAACAAAGGAACGGCCTCCAATCTTGACCTGCAACTAGCAACGCTATAAGAGGGGCTGAGCAAAGCGGTAACATAGTCAATCAACGGTTTGCTAGGACATGGTGGGTTAGAGGTTTGACATGGCAATTTTGGGAGGCTTGAAAGCAAGTGGTAGGCACCGTAGCATTGGCATATCAAAAGAGCGAGCAATCTAGCATAGCAAAGATAGTAGTGATTTCGAGGGTATGATCATCTTGCCTGCAAAGTTGTCAGAGTTGACTGGATCCTCGAAAGCAAACTCAACGGGCTCCTCGTTAGTGAACTCGTCTCCCGGCTCTACCCAAACAAGACAAACAAGCAACAAGGACACAATCAACCACGTGCAAGGATCAAACAATATGATGCAATGATGACATGCTATGCGGGATGTGATGCGGGATGCATATGCAAGATTTGACGAGGGATGCATGAACCTGGCCTCAACTTGGGAATCCAAGTGTGCCACTGAAAAGATGAGATGAAATCGCTTGAAAACGATATAAAGAACGTCGGAATCGGAGCTACGGTTTGGAAATGGCAAGCGATTCAAATATGACACCGGTCTGCGATTAACAGCAAGTAATCATCTAAATGCAATGAGATGAACATGCTACAGCACCCAAACATGGCATCAAAATACATGGCAAGTATGCATTCAAGATGCTAAACAAAAGTCTAGCACTGAGCTACGGCCACTTCATCCATTAACAGGTTCAAACAAGCATGGCAAAAATGCATATGGCAAACAGATTTCAGACTTAGTGAAATTAACACTTGTCTGGAATCTCAGATCAGATAGCACTCTTCGGAGCAACAAAACTACATGCTACAGGACCTGAACATGGCAAAGTAAAGCATGGCATGGAGCTACTCAAATAGCTTAACAAAAGTCCCTTAGTGACCTTGAGCCAAAAGGGAACCGAAAATACAATTGCAAGCATGTGAACATAGCAAAAACATAATCAGATCACAGACTTAGTGAAAAACCGGCACATGCTGAAACATATCTCAAGTGGTCATGTTTACGAGATCGATGCACTCAATACGGAGCAAGTCATGATAAGCTAAGGATACACCCATCAAGAATACACAAAATGCAAGCTAGACATGGCAAGAACAATAGCATAGCATGCACGGATCAACTACAACATCATCGGCAAAATTGCAAACAAGTTGACAATCTGCCTAGATGCACAAAGTAGCAAAAGTAGAGCTTGATTGACTCAAGCTAGGGTGCTCCATAATTGCAAACAAAGACATGGATGGATAGAGCACTACAAGATTAACAAAACATCCTTACCGATCATCCTCAAAAAAAGCACGGATCACTAGGAAACAACATGAACATATGGCCATATGAGATAAACAGCTCAAGGACTTAGTGGAAATGCTAAGTCCCTGAAATCAGAATTACCAAGAGCCTCACTTTGCAAGCTTGTTCTAGTCACCACACAAATCACAAAAATACATGGGTTGCACCTCTAGAAAGATGACAAAACCCTTAACAAAACATATGTAGAACTCATGGGCATATCATGCACACAATAATCATGGCAAAAATGACAAAAAGCTAAATGGAGCAGCAGATCTGACAAATTATCTCAAGTAGCCCTCTTCTAACAGCATTTCGGGCATCAAGATGAGCTCAAATGAAAAATGATGCAATGGAATGAAATGATGTACTCTTTGAGATGAACATTTTGATATGTTATATGCCAAAAACGGAGTTACGGATGCAAAGTTACGAGGCTATGAACATGACCACTTGGACTAGGGATTTTTGGGACTTAGAAGAAAATTGAACCTCCGGATCTAGGGTTTCACGGCACACGAACCGAGGCGATTCCGGCGAGCACTGCAGCTCCGGCGAGGTCGGTTCGTCGGCGGGGAGATGAAGGAGAGGCGAGGCCGGCCTCTCCCCGGCCGGTTCTGACGGCGGCGGCGGCGGCGGGCTTCGAGGAGCGGCGGGGCCTGCGGTGGCGGGGCGGTGCTGGCCGCGGTGGCCGGAGCGGGCGAAGGGA
>NC_057803.1:101325026-101355550 GCF_018294505.1 Triticum aestivum
CGATGTGGGCCGGGAGGGCCACGCACGGGCCTGCGGGCCGGTGCGGCGGGAGTCGGCGGTGGTGAACGGCGGAGTGCCACGTGGCGGTGGGGAGGCGGATCGGACAATGTCCGTCGGTGGCAATTTTGTCCGGTGGCGCGTGGAGACGAAGGAGACTAGGGTTTGGAGAGGGGATCCGCGAATTTTGGAGGAGGGACTAGTTTTATAGGTAGAGAGAGCTAGGAGAGTCCAAATGAGGTGCGGTTTGCGGCCACGCGATCGTGATCGAACGCTCTAGATGATGGAGAGGGTTTTGGTGGGTTTTGGGTCAAATTGGAGGGGTGTTGGGCTGCAACACACACGAGGCCTTTTCGATCCCTCGGTTAACCGTTAGAGTATCAAACGAAGTCCAAATGGTACGAAACTTGACAGGCGGTCTACCGATAGTAAACCAAGGCCACTTGGCAAGTCTTGGTCCAATCCGGAAATGTTTAATCCCCACACACGAAAGAAAGGTAGAAATGACCACCGGAGGAGAATGAAGCGCCGCAATGCAAAACAGACAACGGGGAAAATGCTCGAATGCATGAGATGAACACGTATGCAAAAGCAATGCACATGATGACATGATATGAGATGCATGACAACGATAACAACACACGGAGACAAATTGGACCCGAGAAAATAAAATAACTTAACGCCGGAAACGGCAAGAGTTGGAGTACAAATTGGGAAAGTTACATCCGGGGTTGTTACATTATTATCCAAAATCTGCTTGCTCTTCTTTACCATGTTCCTCTTCCGTTCTTCTTTAATATGTGCTCTCTCCATTCCTAAATATAGGTATTTGTATAGATTCCACCATGGACTACATATGGAGCAAAATGAGTGAATCTACACTCTAAAATGTATCTGGATACATCTGTATGTGATCCATAGTGGAAATCTCTACCAAGACTTATATTTTGGAATGGAGGGAGTATGATAGTAGTACAGTATGTTCCTTGTACTGAAGATGAGCAGGGACATTTGCAGTGTAGAGGTCTATACGGTTGGTTGTGATGGACACTTTGAGCCTCTTTGATTAAACATAGGAATAGAATTTGTAGTGGCCTGCCCACTTGAATCCTATAAGAATAGCAAGGAAATGCGGGGAGTTGTGTCGCCTTTGAGAGTTACACTGATATTAACAGTATCGCACCTTCACTTGAAGAGAGCTGGTATCCGAAGCCTTTCTAGCCGTACCGGCAATACTAGCACATATATTCCAGCAAGTTCCACTTTGCTGATTTTACTCTGATGCTTAAGGTTTTTCCGTTATATGTACACTATGATCTATGTAGCTGCTTTGTGTCGCACTAGCAGCAGTCCACTCTTGAAGCTAAACACTACAATGACTTACAAAATTGGCACCAAGGCATTGAGTGCCATTCTGGATGCAATGAAACTCATACGCTCCCCACCTATTGATTCTTGTTCAGAATATGATCCTAATGACTATTCTAACCTTGAGGAGTCAAAGGCAGATGGCATGTCCTGTTCACCCATCAAGGTGTCTATTCTAATTTGGCAATGTTTTATTGATTGCGGGTATCTTGCATATGTTGTCTTGCATTTCTTCTACTTTGTTGCACCGCCATCTTCTTAGTTTACTCATCATATATGTCGAGATGCCATGCCCATCCATCATCAATACATATTTCATCTGTCATCATACCATGTTTTTTCACTCAAATGTTGTTCTTGTGCATCAGACATCAAAAAGGAAGAGGGTAATTGCCGAACCTGAAGGAGCACCAGCAAAGTCCTTGAAAAACGTGGTGGTGCCAGAGAAATCAGACAACACCCCACTTATATTGGTTGTAAAACCAGTGACACAAAACATAGGACCGACTCCAGCAGACTGTACCCATACTTCACTGGCCACACCACTAGCCCCACCACATAGGACCTGCACTCCAGCAAAAGGAATACCAATTTCATTTGCCATAGCACTAGTTGTACCACAGAAAAATCCCACTCTAGCAAAAAGTACAGCAAGTCCACCGGCCGAAGACCTATCCCAACTGCAGAGATGGCCAATTCCTGTAGATTGGAACCCCATTCCATTTATTCCCAGTTTAAAAAACAATGCTTTCAATGTTGTTAGGGACTACGTGCATATATTCCCATAATGGGAAGATTATTGTGAAGACAAACACCATTTTCACATCTTCATGTCCAACTTACGTGTAAGTGCTATTATTCATGGTTATTATTTTCCCGTTTTCTGCTGATTGAACAAATCAATGATTTACATTACATTGTTGTAACTAGGCGAGGGTCAATCTGGATAGTCATGACGAGCAAAGCTTGCTTGTGCTTTTCAAGGAAGCATTGCAACAATATCGGTGTTACCTGAGGAAATCACACTTTGATGGCAAGTCTATAAACGAATTTTCGATGAAGTCTCCTGTGCTAAATTTAGAAGACATTGAATGGAAAAACCTTGTTATGCACTGGTCTCGTTCCCAGGATGAGGTACTGTCTATGAAATCACATGACAATTTGAACTTCTACTTTTCCGCATGTGCCTTACGGATCTTTTTTGTAGGAAATCTGCTCGAAGAAGAATTCCGGTTTGACAAGAACGACATGATATCGCAAATATGCTGCCCGCTGCTTTGCTCTTGTTAGTACATGTTGTCCTGTATCACTATACTTGCATACATACCTGGTTCATTATGTGACAGCAGTATGCATGATAGCTTTCTTATCAATTGTTCGCTCCAAATTATCTGATCTGTATGAATGGTTACATTAGTGTAGAATATATCCAATGCCAATGTTGTTTTTAGCTCTGCATTGTTCTTGGAACTACATGTTGTCCTTTATGAGTGTACTTATAATGACAGGTAGTTGTTCATGTACCATCACTCTGCAGCTTATTTTCCTTTGCCCTCCATTTTCTACACATCAGATCTATATTTACTCTTACCATAAGGTTGGTACTGAAGAAGTTTAGTTGTGCATTGCTCTTGGTTGTACCTTTTGCCTGTATTTCTACACTTACATTTATAGCTACTTGGTCATGTAGCATCACTCTTCATCTTATCTTAAATATTCTCCATTTTTTCATATATTATCACATCTATATTTACTCTTAACGAAATGTAGAATAAAGGCAATGCTTTTGAAGAAGATTATGTGCTAAACTTCTTGAGTTGCCCCCCATCAGCATGGACAAGGCCTTTATAGAGACTATCTTCACCAATAATGTAAGTTTGTCCATCTCAAGCCTTCAAACTTTGTTGTATATAATTGGTTAGGCATGACTGCAACATCTGTTTATTTTTGGTGTTTGCATCAAATCGCTTGTTTAAAGTTTATTATGTAGTTCATAAACAAAAGTTTGTCCTTTCTCAATTTAAGTTTTCAGTTGTACAACCAAGTTCCTTCTTCATACCATGTAAATTAAACTATACAGAGCAAGTGATCTTTTGCACTGCATGTATGCTTCTATTCTTCATCCGTAATCCAGTGGTGTGGTGAACCTACCCACTACAGCACAATATCATATTCTGCAATGTCTTAACTATGAACAATGTCATGTCATTCTACTATTATTTAAACTGTCTCTTTATTTGCCAATCTGAAATGGTATAAATTGACAGCACACTAACCATTGATACTTATGAGTTCTTGATCTGTAATCCAGTGGTGTCGTGAAGCTGCCAACTCCTTCACAATGTCATTTCCTGCCATGTCTTGACCTGAACAATACCATATTGTGTTAATGCAATTTTAAACTATGTCACTTTATTCGTCAGTAAGAAATGTGATGAATTGTCAGCACTGATACTTTTATGTGCAAAATCTGTCATATGTCTGCTTCTTTATCTTTCAGAGTGAGGAAGATATAAGTGTTGAACAAGCGCAGTCTCATCATCTTTCTTAGCTGCTTGCGTTGCAGCTTCCCAGCAAGGCTAACCTTTCTTGAACTCTATTGAAGTGCTGTCGGTTTTGTATATTATTTCGTCGACGTGTTTATTTGCACTGGTGGCGATCTTTGATGCCCAGTGTATGTAATCTGCTGTCTGCTTGTGCTTTATTATCATAGTGGCGAACTTTGATGCCCACTGGATGTAATATGTCGTAATTTCATTATTGTATAGTCTAGGTTTTTTCTTATTCACAATGATGCAGTTATTTTAGTGTATATATATCCTGTCTTCGCAGTAAACCGGACAAACCCTAAAATTACGGTACATAATCGGGCCGTCATGCAATCACGATGTAGGTTGGGCCTGAAACGTGCGGAACAGCTCACGGGCTAGCAGCAGCTCGAAATGAACCCCAACCCATGATTGTGTGAATCAAATCACGGGCTTTTAACATGCCAAAATTGTCTCTGTCCTTGTTTGGCCCAATCAGATATCGGCTGTGAGCAGGCCGGATGCAAACCGGGCCGTAGTTAGGCCCAACTATATGACGGGCTTTTAACATGACGAAATTAATATAGGGCCAAAATGTTAAATGGGCCCTTAATAGGTCAAAACTAATATCAGGCCGAATTACTAAGTGGGCCTTTAGCAAGTGGGCCCAAAAGCATAGTGTCCAGTTGACGGGCCGAATCTGATATGGGCCATAATTGAGCCCAAAACCTCTTAAAGGGTCGGACCTGATTTGGGCCCTAATTTGGCCCGGAACGTGGTAGACTTTTAACGAGACGGATCTCATATGGGCGACTATTAGGCCCAGAGCGTGGCAGGCCATTAATAGACCGGATCAAATATGGGCTGGCATTTGGCCCAAAACATGGCAGCCAGTTAATGGGCCGGCCTACTAGGGTCCTCAAAATCTTGTGGGCCTACAGCTGGGCCGGCCCATTAAAGTCGGCGAAATCTCGTGGGCCTTTAGCTGGGCCGGCCCATTATGATCCGCAAGAATCCTGTGGGCCTTTACCTGGGCCAGGCCATTATGGCACACAAAAATCTTGTGGGCCTTTACCTGGGCCGGCCCATTATGGCCCGCAAAATCTTGTGGGCCTTTAGCTGGGCCATCCCATTATGATCTACAAAATCTCGTGGGCCTTTAGCTGGGCCGGCCCATTATGGTCCGCAAAATCTTGTGGGCCTTCAGTTGGGTCGGCCCATTTAAACTTGATGGGCCGGTCCACGTGTCAACATATCATAGGCGCGTCTCGCCCATTGGATGAGTGACACCTGCGCCAACGCGGACCTCACACGTGTCTCCTCCAGCCAATGATGATTTTACACGTGGAAAATCCCCATTGGTCAGGGCTGTTAACAGGTTATCGGATCCAAAACCCGACCCGGTAGCTTAACGGCGTTCCGTTACGGTGGATGCCACGTGTCGGTCACCCTTGACGAAAGCACTTCTATGATGCATGATTTATCATCATGGAAGTGGACACTTCCATGATGATAATTTTGCTAATGTCATGGAACACTTCTACGACAGCACAGGTATGACTATCTTGATTTTGTCATAAAATCGTCATGGATGTACATGCATGACAGAAAACGCGACCTACTGTGACAAACACGTATCATCACGGAAGTGTATTTTTTTGTAGTGGTATCAGACCTGATGTGTGCCTTGCTATTAGTTTAGCAGTGAGGTACCAAAGTAATCCAGGAGTGGATCACTGGACAACGGTCAAGAACATCCTAAAATACCTGAAAAGAACTAAGGATATGTTTCTCGTTTATGGAGGTGACAAAGAGCTTGTCGTAAACGGTTACATCAATGCAAGCTTTGACACTGATCCGGATGACTCTAAGTCACAAACTGGATCGTATTTTTATTGAATGGTGGAGCTGTCAATTGGTGTAGTTCCAAGCAGAGGGTCATGGCGGAATCTACGTGTGAAGCAGAGTACATAGCTGCTTTGGAAGCAGCAAATGAAGGAGTCTGGATGAAGGAGTTCATATCCGATCTAGGTGTCATACCTAGTGCATCGGGTCCAATGAAAATCTTTTGTGACAATACTGGTGCAATTGCCTTGGCAAAGGAATCCAGATTTCACAAGAGAACCAAGCACATCAAGAGACGCTTAAATTCCATCCGCGATGAAGTCAAGGAGGGAGACATAGAGATTTGCAAGATACATACGGATGTGAATGTAGCAGACCCGTTGACTAAGCCTCTCTCACAAGCAAAACATGATCAACACCAAGACTCCATGGGTGTTAGAATCATTACTGTGTAATCTAGATTATTGACTCTAGTGCAAGTGGGAGACTAAAGGAAATATGCCCTAGAGGCAATAATAAAGTTGTTATTTATATTTCCTTATATCATGATAAATGTTTATTATTCATGCTAGAATTGTATTAACCGGAAACTTAGTACATGTGTGAATATATAGACAAACAGAGTGTCACTAGTATGCCTCTACTTGACTAGCTCGTTAATCAAAGATGGTTAAGTTTCCTAGCCATGGACAAGAGTTGTCATTTGATGAACGGGATCACATCATTAGAGAATGATGTGATTGACTTGACCCATCCGTTAGCTTAGCACGATGATCATTTAGTTTGTTGTTATTGCTTTCTTCATAACTTATACATGTTCCTATTACTATGAGATTATGCAACTCCCGAATGCCGAAGGAACACTTAGTGTGCTATCAAACATCACAACATAACTGGGTGACTATAAAGATGCTCTACAGGTGTCTCCGATGGTGTTTGTTGAGTTGGCATAGATCAAGGTTAGGATTTTTCACTCCATGTATCGGAGAGGTATCTCTAGGCCCTCTCGGTAATGCACATCACTATAAGCCTTGCAAGCAATGTGACTAATGAGTTAGTTACGGGATGTTGCATTACGAAACGAGTAAAGAGACTTGCTGGTAACGAGATTGAACTAGATATTGAGATACCGACGATCGAATCTCGGGCAAGTAACATACCGATGACAAAGGGAACAACGTATGTTGTTATGCGGTTTGACCGATAAAGATCTTCATAGAATATGTAGCAACCAATATGAGCATCCATGTTCTGCTATTGGTTATTGACTGGAAGTCAGTCTTTGTCATGTCTACATAGTTCTCGAACCCGTAGGGTCCGAACGCTTAACGTTGGGTAACGATCGGTATTATGAGTGAGGGAGTCCTAGATTAGGGGGTCTCCGGACAGCCGGACTATATCCTTTGGCCGGACTGTTGGACTATGAAGGTACAAGATTGAAGACTTCGTCTCGTGTCCGGATGGGACTCTACTTGGCGTGGAAGGAAAGCTAGGCAGTACGGATATGGATATCTCCTCCTTTGTAACCGACCTTGTGTAACCCTAGCCCCCTCCGGTGTCTATATAAACCGGAGGATTTTAGTCCGTAGGACAACATACAATCATACCATAGGCTAGCTTCTAGGGTTTAGCCTCTCCGATCTCGTGGTAGATCAACTCTTGTAATACCCATATCATCAAGAATAAATCAAGCAGGACGTAGGGTTTTACCTCCATCAAGAGGGCCCGAACCTGGGTAAAACATCATGTCCCCTGCCTCCTGTTACCATCCGCCTTAGACACACAGTTTGGGACCCCCTACCCGAGATCCACCGGTTTTGACACCGACATTGGTGCTTTCATTGAGAGTTCCTCTGTGTCATCGCCGTTAGGCTTGATGGCTCCTACTATCATCGATAGCGATGCAGTCCAGGGTGAGACTTTTCTCCCTGGACAGATCTTTGTGTTTGGCGGCTTCGCACTGCGGGCCAACTCGCTTGGCCATCTAGAGCAGATCGAAAGTTACGCCCCTAGCCATCAGGTCAGGTTTGGAAGCTTAAATTACACGGCCGATATCCATGGAGACTTGATCTCCGATGGATTCGAGCCCCTGCCTTGTGTTCCACGCGGTCATGATGAGTACGATTTAGCTCTACCATCGGACCATATTCAGGAGATCTCACCGGCAGCCGCTCCGAGCCTCAATTCGGAGCCAGTTGCGCCATCCATGGACGGGTGGATAGACCCCGTCGCGGAGTCCGTATCCTCAGCGCCGATCGAGCCGAATATCGACCTTACCCTTCATGAGAGCTATGTTGCCAAACTGTCGGATCCATCTCCGGCCACGGACTCTGAACCGCCTGCGCCCATTCCTATCGGATCCGATTGGGCGCCGATCATGGAGTTTACCTCCACGGATATTTTTCAGCACTCACCCTTCGGCGACATACTGAACTCATTAAGGTCTCTCTCCTTGTCAGGAGGATCCTGGCCGAACTATGTCTGGCAGGATTGGGATGCGGATGACAAAGAAATTCGCCGCCCACCCACCACCCACTTAGTAGCCACTGTCGAAGACTTAACCGACATGCTCGACTTCGACTGTGAAGACATCGACAGTATGGACGACGATGCGGGAGACGAAGAGGAACCACTGCCCACAGGGCACTGGACAGCCACCTCATCATACGATATATACATGGTGGACACACCCAAAGAAGGCAATGGCGACGAGACAATGGAGGATGACCCCTCCAAGAAGCAACCCAAGCGCCGGCATCAGCGGCGCTGCTCTAAGTCCCGCCAAGGCAAAAGCGGTGATACCGGCACAGGAGATAATAGCACTCCAGACAGTGCCGAAGACGGCAACAATCCCCTCCAGCAAGATTTAGCAGGAGGATGGAGAAGCCAGCCCTCCAGAGAGAGCGGCAGATGGAGAGGCGGAGGATGATAATTACATGCCTCCCTCCGAAGACGAGGCAAGCCTCGACGATGACGAATTCGTCGTGCTTGAGGATCCCGTCGAACAAGAGCGCTTCAAGCGCCGGCTTATAGCCACGGCAAATAGCCTTAAGAAAAAGCAACAGCAACTTCAAGCTGATCAAGATTTGCTAGCTGACAGATGGACTGAAGTCCTGGCGGCCGAGGAATATAAACTCGAACGCCCCTCCAAGAGTTACCCAAAGTGCAGGTTGCTAACCCGACTGGAGGAGGAAGCACCGAAACCTACATCCCGGCGTATGACGCGGCTGATCGGCCACCTCGTGGCCGCGACAGAGAGACATTCCAGCCAAAAGCTCAGCCCGCACCCTGACGCCATTCAAATAAAAAGGCATGGGGAAATATGCCAGACCTGCAAGACGCATTGGAGGACGAAGCAAAACATGCAAGATCGATCTACGGATCACGAGGGCGCGCCACTATGCGAGACGATAATCGTCACGCCGGATACAGTAAAAGTAAGTCCGACCGGGCCGAACACAGCGGGCAAGACTCATTTGAGATGCGTCGTGACATAGCCCAGTATAGAGGCACCGCACACCCCCTATTCTTCACAGACGAAGTAATGGATCATCAAATCCCCGAGGGTTTCAAACCCGTAAATATAGAATCATACGACGGCACAACAGATCCTGCGGTATGGATCGAGGATTTCCTCCTGCATATCCACATGGCCCGCGGTGATGATCTACACGCCATTAAATACCTCCCACTCAAGCTCAAAGGACCAGCTCGGCATTGGCTCAATAGCTTGCCAGCAGAGTCCATTGGCTGTTGGGAGGATCTGGAAGCCGCATTCCTCGACAACTTCCAGGGCACTTACGTGCGACCACCAGATGCCGATGACTTGAGCCACATAATTCAGCAGCCAGAGGAATCGGCTAGGCAATTCTGGACACGGTTCCTAACAAAGCAAAATCAAATCGTCAAATGTCTAGATGCAGAGGCCCTAGCATCTTTTAAGCACAACATCCGCGACAAGTGGCTTGCCCGGCACCTTGGTCAAGAAAAGCCAAAATCTATGGCAGCCCTCACGACACTCATGGCCCGCTTTCGTGTGGGAGAAGACAGCTGGCTGGCTCGCAGCAATAACATATCAAAGAACCATGGTACTTCGGATACCAAGGATGGCAATGGCAGGTCACGTCGCAACAAACATAAGCACCGCATTAACAGCGACAATAACGAGGATACGGCAGTCAATGCCGGATTCAAAGGCTCTAAATCCGGTCAGCGGAAAAATCCATTCAAAAGAAGCACTCCGGGCCCGTCCAGTTTGGACCGTATACTCGATCGCTCGTGCCAAATACACGACACCCCCGACAAGCCAGCCAACCACACCAACAGGGATTGTTGGGTGTTCAAGCAGGCCGGCAAGATAAATGCCGAAAACAAGGATAAGGGGTCACATAGCGATGACGAGGAGGAGCCCCGGCAGCCGAACACCGGAGGACAAAAGAGGTTCCCCCCACAAGTGCGGACGGTGAACATGATATACGCAACCCACATCCCCAAGAGGGAGCGGAAGCGTGTGCTCAGGGACGTATATGCATTGGAGCCAGTCGCCCCAAAGTTCAACCCATGGTCTTCCTACCCGATCACCTTTGACCGCAGGGACCACCCCACTAGTATCTGTCATGGCGGATTCGCCGCATTGGTCTTAGACCCAATCATTGACGGGTTTCACCTCACTCGAGTCCTTATGGATGGCGGCAGCAACCTGAACCTGCTTTATCAGGACACAGTGCGCAAAATGGGTATAGACCCCTCAAGGATCAAACCCACTAAAACGACCTTTAAAGGCGTCATACCAGGTGTAGAGGCCCATTGCACAGGCTCAGTAACACTGGAAGTGGTCTTCGGATCTTCGGATAACTTCCGAAGCGAAGAGTTAATCTTCGACATAGTCTTGTTCCGCAGTGGCTACCATGCACTGCTCGGGCGAACCGCATTTGCGAGATTCAATGCGGTACCGCATTACGCATATCTCAAGCTCAAGATGCCAGGACCTCGGGGGGTCATCACAGTCAATGGAAACACAGAGCGCTCTCTCCGCACGGAGGAGCACACTGCGGCCCTCGCAGCAGAAGCGCAAAGCAGCCTCTTAAGGCAATCCATTAGTTCGGCGATTAAGGACCCGGACACCTTCAAGCGCGCCCGGAGTAATCGGCAACAGGACCACCTGGCACGTTCCGAGCTTGCATAGCAATGCGGCCCCCACCCCGGTCCCAGCCAAACGGCGAAATCCGTGCCACGCGTACATAATTACGCATTAAAAATACCATGGGCACAGGCGGGGAGGGGGCACGACTGCGGCACGCTCCAAGTCGCGGCTCAAACCACACTAGGGGCTTCCCGCTTTGTTATTTTTCTCTTTCAGGACTTTAATCTCTGGAAACCCTGTCCGGCAGCATGATTGCCGAACACATGATGCAGCAACCAAGGAGGCAGAAAGCTACGTCACTCCCAGGTGGATTACGATAACGAGTGAAATATTTGCTTTAATAATATTCCTCAGCTTGCCCTTGGAAGGGACATGTCAAACAGTCCTACTTTTTGCTTATCGCACTACTTGTATCATTCTGCTTTAACGCACCTTTTCGAATAAACAATGCATAGCATTAAGACTATTATTGCATTCTTCCTTTATATATACTAGTTGAATGCCCGTGCGTTGCCACGAAACAAAAATAAATTTTTTTCAGAGAGAAATTGACTTTAATGTTGTTATAATTTACACTATGTATGTCGGAGGTAGCATATGATTGTTGTGAAAAATATCGCATTGTACCTGCACTTTAAACAAAACCCACATGACCCACACTCAAATTTTCTAGTGCAAATATTTGTCATTGTGATTCAGTATACAAAAAGGTTTGTCACTCCCCTGACCAAATCTGTAGGAAAAAGGTAGCCGTGCATTTGGAGTTGTGATTCAGATGCATCATTGCTTCATCCTTGTGTATGTATCTTTCCCTACTCTGGTTAGTCATACTATAGTTACTGTTACATTGATGGTCTCTCCACTGTCGCCTTCGGGTCTGCCTTTAGATCAACAATGGTTGTTTGGCCCCATCATCATCCTACTCGCCATCGCTTTGCCATCATTTATGTACCTTCCCCTACCTTGATTAGACAATATTTGATAAGGTTTGTGTCACTTCTTATACCCACTTAACCTGCCTCTCAACTCACATTTGGCTCTTATTGCTGCGGTTGGACTCGTCTAGCATCATCTAAGTACTCGCCCATGCACACCTAATATGGCAAAAATGTAATGTAGTTGCGGCCATTTATTCCATCCTCTTCACTCACTCTTCTTGGTTATCAATATACAGAACACTGTTGCGCAATAAACACTCTTACAAAGCAATCACATTTCAAAAAATCTAGAAGCATTTAAATCCTTAGAAAAAATATCAAACTCATAATGTCCCTCATTCAACATGCAACCCTCTTGAGTTATATTTCACGCATGTGTCAAACCTTATACATCCTGCCTAGAAATAAGAGAATGGAGTTATTTACTTCCTCGCTTTGTGTGAGGAGAAAAAAGTCACACCTCCTCGAAACTGATGAAGAGAATACATTTTTCACCATTGCCTTTAGAAACAATGGATCAAAGAGGGTTGAAGAAAAACACAGATCTTGATGTACAACAATCCATTCATTACTTGTAACAATATTTTCTTTAGATGCATTCAGTGTAAGAATAACAAAATCTTGATGGCTATATCATCCATTTCATGAGTTATTCGGCGTGCAAAATAGGAGGGGACAACCTCCCTTGTCCAGGTTCCTAAAAAAACCTCCCTTGTCCAGTTCAAAAATTTTGATTAAAGGAAATAAACAGAAAGAAAATAGAAGCGATACAGCCTGAATTAACAAACAGCCCCTCTAAGTATTTGAAACATAATAAAACAAAAAAGGAAAATAATATATTTTTGGGTTTAAATTCAGATACCCACATTGAAGGTATAGACACAAAAAATACATTCTGATGTGTTCACTTGTTCTTCCATCCAAAGGGACATCATTGTGTACAATTTGATGTGTTATGCACTACAATTGATACATGCTAATAATATACTTTTGCAATCTTATTTTTTTTCTACAGGAACCAGGTTGAAGCCTACCCAAGAGGCAACATAACAAGATTTAAAAAGTAGAAAGGAAATTTCGAGGATGTCAATAAGTTAGCTCGGCTGTACAGCAACAAAGGCTAAGTGCCAAATGCCTCCAACAGGAGGTTAACATTCTAAATAACTTTAGAAACTAACTCTTCCAAACCCATCTCTCTTTGGCCTAAAAGAAATCTCCACACTTTCTTTCTAAATCTGCCACACTTCATAAGAGGCAAGAGAGATCTCCTTGTTGGACATATCTCGATCTAATGAGTTCTTGCTCAATACGTATAAATCTTGCAACTATGTCAGCAATATAGGTAGATGTTTTTCCCTGACTATAGGAACCACATCCAGTGAATAAAAGACAAAACTTTGTTATTCGATAAGTTACACTAAAGGGACCAGGTGTGAACTATAGAACAAATAAAACCTGAAGTGAACAAAAAGGAAACTAATCTCAGGGAAATTGTCTTGATCAAAGAATTCAAGAAAGACATAGGGAATGATATCGAGGCAATGAAAATGACTTTAGGTAGTATATTAATTGCTTGGTATGTGATAACACACCTCAAGGTCAGTGGAACATCACTAATCACATCGGCGCTAAATGACTTAATTAGGCCTTATATGAGATAGGATACAGAACCATGGATGTTGCCATATATACTCGGCATTTCCTAATGTTGCATCTTCCAACATTCACTCATTGGAGAGGCCCACATGGCTGCACATTTCAGACCCAGCCTAATCTGTTATATTACGTCAGCTCTGCAGGCACCAGTGATTATGTAGTGTATTAACGTAATACTTTAAGCAGGAAAAATGCAAGTTCTAACATGTTGAAGGAAGGGATTAACAAATCAATAATTCTCCCATTGTAATTCTACAAGCAAGTTGGCCCAACAGGGGGGAATAGAATATGGTTTCTACGCCACAAGAGAAATGTTCAAATGTAGAAACAAACACAAGCGTTATACCTCAAAATGTATAATTACATGTCTAATTTGCAGTCAAATCAAACATGTGACAATCGCCATATAGAGCCAATGAGCAAAGGATAGACAGTCAAAACTTACCAAGTTAAATAAAGTCAAGTTAATTTATAAAACTACAGTCAATGATGAAGAGTAGATGAATTACTAACCAAAGGAGTCCTTTAGGATCAAATGAAGCCTGACACGATGATGGAGCATCAAAAGTAAGTAGTATCTTTTATAGATAATCTATGCTATACATTCCTGTAGTAATAAAGTATGAACAGGGATCGGAGACTCACAAAAAGGGAGAGAAAGAAATAATTGTGAAAATGGAAGTTCGTTTTCAGTATGGTCTAGGCGTACCTCTAGTGGATCATGCGGTGATGGTGTGCAAGTAATTGGTGAGATGATCTAGGGGAGGAGAAGGCACACACCATGGCTCAGGGAACACCGTCGGGTGTGGTCGGATGGGTGTGCACAACGGAGATCTGGTGCGGAGCGTTGCCTTATGTGATGGGTGCTGCCACCGTCAGGGTCGCCGCTCGCTGAAAAGCCACGTTGTTGTTAGTGTCAGTGGTCGCCGCCACAATAGGTGTTTACGCGGTGCCGCGTACTAAGACTGTCATGTCGGCGGAGTGGCTGCAAGCCCAATGCCTTTTTGGATTTTTGGCCCCCTTCTTCTCTAGTTGTTACTTGTAGCCCTACCTCAAGCAATCCAAAAACACTTACCCTTCAAATATATATCCTGGCTATCAGGTAAGTTACCTCTGTGATACCAGAAACTTTAACTGTGTAGATCAGTTTTTAGAAGTCAATAATTACCTATTTTATGAAGAAATTACTTGAATTGGACTTTTTAGCATCTTATGATGTCCTTGAAACTGAATGATTTTGCTCTGGAGGACTGTCCCTAGCACCTAGTTAATTTGAACGAGGATAAAATTGTGTCAGACCATTAGAGGAAAAATGCACGAGTAATGTACCTGAAAGAAATATATATGATTTAGCACTGTCAGAGGTACAACTTGTAACCATATGAATCCTTCAGCGGGCAAAACCAAAAGTACTTAGCACAAGTACACAATATTACTTCACCATTTGATCTCAAAACATCTTGGCCCGCTGATCCTTTATTAATCCCTCAATATCAACCTAATTGTTCAGCCTCTCAAAGTCAGCACCATATACATCTCGTAGGGGATGGGGAGGATAGCAGCAGGAGGAGGGCTAGCATCTGAGGGCCCCTGCTCTTTATCATTGACCATCAATCCTTGACACGTCGCTGTGCTCTGCTCCATGGTCGAAGTTCGTCCTTCCATGTTGGGTTAGAGGTCTTATATAGTGTGCCATCATGTGGTTGAGATATGGCTACATCAAAATACTGAAAAAAGAAGATCATTCAAGCTTCAGCAGAGAGCAAATGGACATGTATTCTGGTTGGTTTTTAAACTCTGGAGTAATTTAGAATATGATTGGATTTTGGACCATCCATTGCTACACTTTTATACAAGAGCAATTCTTCGACCAATGGCACAATATAAACTAAACATATACTCATCTGTCCATAAACTAACTGAACATGATAGTACAGATTATAGAATGAGTCGCCAATGGTTGGCACTCCCATATTCTTCATACAGCGACATGATCTATTCAGTTCATCGTCGAACCAACAAGACATCTCATGACATTCACGGTGAAGTGACAAATACCATAAGAAACATAAAGAAAAAAGAATCAACGATGAAGCTTACCTTCAGACTGCAGTGATCCGATTTGGAGGCAAGGCACGACAAGCGGTCAGGGGAGATGTTGTCATTGGTGGAACAGGAATGATGGGGTGACATCTCGGATTACAGAGGGATGGGAGGGTGGGGGCAGCAGGCTCACAAGGACCCACACCAATGTAGCATATTGTAGGTGAGGCGAGGCCTGGACGACCCACATCCACAGGTGGTGGAGCAGCGTGCCGAAGAAAAGCACAAATTGCCATTACGATACTGCAAAGGACACAAAGGACCCACACCAATGAATTAAAGCCAGACTAAAAGAGGGGTGAAACGGTGTTTTGACAATCTAAAGACCAGTACAACCTAGTAAAAAACAAACATCAAACCATAAGCCTTGTATGCCGCCGCCGCTTGCCAGATTTCCACCGGCGATCTCCTCCGACTACCTGCTCCTCCCACGGTCCCACCGCCTCCCGCCATCTGTTCCCACCAGCCGGTCTCCCGCCGCGCGTTGCCACTCGTCGGCCCCTGCCATGGGAGAGGAGAACGTGGGTGTACCCCAATACAGGCTACAGGGAGAAGATGGGTTGGAGTGAGGGTAGGAAGATAGCGTTACCTATGCCCTATTCATCATTGCCATGGACGCGGCGCTCCTGCTCGTCTCCCTCCCTGCATCGAGCTCCTCCTGGACTCGGTGAAGAATGGATGAGATGGAAAGGGCTTGGATCCACTACTCCAGTCTAATTTGGCTGCAGTGTGCAACCGCTCGAGGTCGCCGTGAGGACTGAGGAGGTCGGCGGCGGCAATTCCTCTCTCGAGAGCAAGGGATTTGGGGGAAGGGAAGTGGGGGTGGGACGTGCGTACGTGTGCTGTTTTATTTTGTTGTCATTTTTTTTCGTGCGACGGGTGGGGAGGAGCCGAGGGGGTCCGTTTTTTCGCGTGTGGGGAGAAGTTTTCACGTACGGGATCGAACGAGGTGGGGGCGAGCGAAGGAGGTCGAACCATCATGACGTTCGATTCTCCTTTAGTAGTAGAGATATATATATATATATATGTTCATTCACGACATCTAGCACCCGTACACTCTGGTACGGCCAATACGCTAGGGGCTTAAGCATACCCCATAATGTGGCGTGAGAAGTCTGAACACTTTCGACAGTGCGGCACCCCGAACTTATAGCATTATATGCATCAGCTCCGAATCATGTCTTGGGTCAATAGTTGGGTTTGCCCGGCTCCCATGTTTTGGTACCTTACGTTCCGCTATATCGGCTAAGGTAGCACTGGGAGAACTACTGCAATTGTGCCCCGGTTCTGCTGGGCTAAGCACCTCAGTAGAGAAAGCTAAAACTGACTGTCATGATAAGGCGAGAGACTGGTCGCTGTTCGAGAGGTTTTGAGTCCCTAAAGACTTATGCCGCTTAGAGCGAGGAGTCGGCCCTGTCCAGCTTAAGGCGTGTATAGCGCCCCGAATTCGGCCTTCTGAATACTAGGGGCTTCACCGAAATTTAAAATTATAGAATTCTATGGCTAATTGAGAGTGATAACGCATTATAGTATGATTTCCTTGTTCGTTGTGCTGAGCACCTCCCTCGAAGGACCCAAAAATGGGAACAAGAGTGCTTAGGTTTATCCCGAACACCCCAACACTCGTGGCGTGGGGGCAGAAGCCGATGACTAGCCATCTCTCAGATTTGATAAACAGCCGAACAGAAGGTAATATTTTAAATTCAAACAAGCGTTGCATAGCGCATATGAACAAGTTCTCATAATACAGGATTACACGAGCAAGTTTACTCAAATATTACATCTTTCGTACACTTGTCCACTACGAGACGGGCACCCTTCAGGACACCCTCATAGTACATCTCGGGGTGGCGATGCTCCTTGCTCTGCGGCGGCCCTTCCTTCACCAGCTTCACGGCGTCCATCTTGGCCCAGTGCACCTTCGCACGGGTGAAAGCCCGGCGTGCACCTTAGATGCAGACGGGCCGCTTGATGACTTCCAGCCGTGGGCAGGCATCCACAAGCCGCCTCACCAGGTCGAAGTAGATTTTGGGAAGGGCGTCACCAGGCCACATCCGAACTATAAAGCCCTTCATGGCCTGTTCAGCCGCCTTGTGCAGCTCGACCAGTTGCTTCAGCTGGTCGCTCAGAGGCATCGGGTGTTCGGTCCCAGTATACTGAGACCAGAACAGCTTCTCCGTTGAGCTTCCCTCCCTGGCCTGGTAAAACTGTGCGGCATCCGACACACTGCGGGGCAAATCTGCGAATGCTCCTGGAGAGCTCCGGATTCGGGTAAGTAACAAGTAATTTACTTTCACATGCTTGCATTGCATATAGAATGCCTTACCCGCCGCTATCTTCTTCATCGCATCATTCTCCTGGAGGGCCTTTTGGGCTTCGGCCTTGGCACTCTTTGCACTCTCAAGGGCCGCGGCAAGCTTGGACTCTCGCGTCTTCAAGTCAAGCTCCAACGCCTCGTGCTTCGTCATGAGAGCGTGGAGCTCTTGCTGCACCTCGCTCACTAGTGCCTCTTGTTTTTCCCTCTCGGTGCGCTCCTGGGCCGCTTTGTTTTCGGCCTCGGATAGTGCTTGACTTCGGTCGTGGCCCCTGGCAAATCATAGATAATCCTGTCATTTTGCAATCGCATCCCTTTTATATATATACATATCTATGTACTAGGTATTACTTACCTTTGTTCTCCTCGAGCTGCCTCTTGGCAAGGCCGAGCTCTTTCTTGGACCCTTCGAGGTCCTGCTTCAGTGCGGCGACCTCCGCAGTCAGTGCGGCAGAGGCCAGCAGCGGAGCCTGCATACGCATATAGACATACTTATATTAGACTCCTGCGATATTGTTTGATCCTCTATTCGGCTTTTCTTTGTGAACACCGAACAGAGCATCAGTGGCTACTGTCTATGCGGTAATATTTTTCCTATATTTTAAATACTTACCTCAAAGCCTGTTAGAAGGCTGGCACAGGCTTCAGTCAGTCCGCTCTTGGCGGACTGAACCTTCTGGATCACTGCACTCATAATAGTGCGGTGCTCTTCGTCGATGGAAGCGCTGCGAAGCGCTCCCAGCAGATTGTCCGGTGCCACTGGATGGGTAGAGGTCACCGGCACAGGCGTCTTGCCCCTTTCGGAAGGAGGCCGCCTGCCCGAGTCCGGAACCACTGGAGGTTCCGGCACGGTGTTCGGCTGAGGGCCGAACTCGGAGCCCTCAGGAGCCTTACTCCCTCTGCTCCTGGAGTCCGGAAGGTCACCTTGAGGCACCTCCGGGATTGTCTCCCCTCGACCTGGTGCCTCTTGAGACAATACCTCGGCATTGTCCGTAGGGCAAGGGGAGGTGGCGGTCAGAAGAGGATCACTATCCATATCCGACGAGTCCAAGGAGCCGCCCGACGAAGATACGTCCATACGGGCTTGGGGCGGTCTGCATAATCATATTCGGCGTTAGGAGAAGCAGTGCGACAAAGGTATGCTATGAGTTACTCTGGTATCCGAATACTTACGACTTCGCCAGGGGCTTGGCCCTGAGAAGCCACTCATCTTCCCCTTCGGCGGCGGTGGTGGAGTAGTCCGGAAGGAGGGTCCTCCCCTTCTTGGACCCTTCGCCCCCACCCCTCCCGGTCGGGGCGGCCTTCCTTTTCTTGTCTCCCCCGATTGAAGGGGGAGCATCTTCATCTTCCTCCTCGTCTTTGGGGGAGGAGTGCGTCGCAGAGTTCAGACGATGAGTCCGATACCACCTGGCGCCGAGAACTCTTTTGGGTTCCTTTGGCCTTCTTGGTCTTCTCTGGCACCTTGTAAGGAGCCAGAGTCAGCATCTCCGTCAGGAGAGTGTCCGCAGTGTCTTCGGGCAAAGGGGCAGGACAGTTAATCTGCCCCGACGTCTCCACCCAGTCCTGTCAAAGGCATGGAGCTCAGACCCCGCACATGGTTAAGCTAGGGGAAATAAATATCCTACCGGATGTATAGAACTCACCGAATGCGCTAGGCGCTTAGCCCGCGGTCCTCGGTGAGAGAGGGAGGGACCTCCGCACCCTTGAACAGCACCCTCCAGATGTCCTTATGCGTCGTGTCTAAGAGCTCGCTCAGAGTCTGGTGCTGGGCCGGGTCGAACTACCACAAATTGAAATCACGTTGTTGACACGGAAGGATCCAGCGGATGAGCATGACCTGGACTATGTTGACAAGCTTGAGCTTCTTGCTTGCCATATTCCGGATACATTTCTGGAGTCCGTCCAGCTCCACCGATGAACCCTAGGATAGGCCCTTCTCTTTCCAGCAGGTGAGCCGTGTGGGGATTCCGGATCGAAACTCGGAGGCCGCCACCCAGTTGGTGTCGCGCGTCTCGGTGATGTAGAACCACGCCGATTGCCACCCCTTTATGGTCTCCACAAATGAGCCTTCTGTAACACCCCGGATGTAACTTTCCCTTTTTGTACTCCAACTCTTGCCGTTTCCGGCGTTAAGTTATTTTATTTCCTCGGGTTTGGGTTTTGTCTCCATGTGTTGTTATCATTGTCATGCATCTCATATCATGTCATCATGTGCATTGCATTTGCATACGTGTTCGTCTCATGCATTCGAGCATTTTCCCCGTTGTCCGTTTTGCATTCCGGCGCTTCGTTCTCCTCCGGTGGCCATTTCTAGCTTTCTTTCGTGTGTGGGGATTAAACATTTCCGGATTGGACCGAGACTTGCCAAGCAGCCTTGGTTTACTACCGGTAGACCGCCTGTCAAGTTTCGTATCATTTGGACTTCGTTTGATACTCTAATGGTTAACCGAGGGACCGAAAAGTCCTCATGTGTGTTGCAGCCCAACACCCCTCCAATTTGGCCCAAAACCCACCTAACTCTGCTCCATCATCTAGAGCGTTCGATCACGATCGCGTGGCCGAAAACCGCACCTCATTTGGACTCTCCTAGCCCCCTCTACCTATAAATATGTGCTCCCCTCCCGAAATTCACGGATGAACCCTAGCCATCTTCCTCCTCGCGCCACCGGACGTGTCCATCCCGCCGCTGGACGTGTCCACCGCCGCCGCCACATCACCCCGACGAATCAGGGTCCGCCACATCAGCCGCGCCACCGCTCCGGCCCAATCGGACGCCGCCACCTCATCCCAGCCGCCTCCTCTCTCTCCTCCCCACCGCGCCGGCCCGCGGGGCCCGAGGCAGGCCCGTGCGGGCCCAGATCCGCCGCCGCCCGGCCGAGCTGCCCGAGCCGCCCGGCTCCGCTCGCCTTGCCGGATCTTCGCCGTCGCCGGCGACCAACTCCGGCGACCGGAGCACGCCGCCGCCCGTCCTCCGCCTCGCCAGCCTCCCGGCCTCGCGCCTCCGCCGCCCGCCGCCAAGGCCAAGCTCGCTGGAGCCGTCCGCCGCCTCCACGCCAGCCCCGCCACCCTTCGTCCGGCCCCGCCGCCCCGGCCATCGCCGGCCCCAGGCGACACCGGCAGCCGCCTCCTCCCTCCACTCGCCGGCTGCTGCTTGCTTCTTCCCCGACGAACAGCTACAGTGCCGCCGCCGCCTCGGTTTCCGTGCCATCCCTAGATCTAGGATTGTTGTTTTTTTCTCCAAGTCCCAGAATTTTTAGTTCATATGCCCATATTCGCGGCTCCGTAACTTTGCATTCGTAGCTCCGATTCATGCATATAGCATATCAAAATGTTATCACAGAGAGTACATCATTTCATTCCATTGCATTATTTTCATTTGAGCTCATATTGATGCCCGAAATACTGTTAGAAGAGGGCTACTTGAGTTAATTGTCAGATCTGTTACTCCGTTTAGCACTTTTGTCATTTTTGCCATGATTAGTGTGTGCATGATATGCCCGTGAGTTCTACATACGTTTTGTTAAGGGTTTTGTCATCTTTCCAGAGGTGCAACCCATGTATTTTTAGGATGTGTGTGGTGACTTGTGCAAGCTTGCAAAGAGGTGCACTTGCTAATTCTGTTTTCAGGGACTTAGTAATTTCACTAAGTCCTGGGATTGTTTATCTCATGATGCCATATGTTCTTGTTGTTTCCTAGTGATCCGTGCCTCTTTTGAGGATAATCAGTAAGGGAGTTTTGTTATATTGTAGTGATCTATCCATCCATGTCTTTTTTTGCAATTATGGAGCACCCTAGCTTGAGTCAATCGAGCTCTACTTTTGCTTCGTTGTGAATCTGGGCAGATCGTCAACTTGTTTGCGATTTTGGCGATGTTATTGTAGTTGGTCCGTGCATGCTATGCCATTGTTCTTGCCATGTATAGCTTGTATTTTGTGCCTTGTTAAGAGATGTATGCTTGTCTTGCCATGACTTTCCCCGTGGTGAGTGCATCGAGCTCGTAAATATGCCTTCGTGAGTTATGTTTCAGCATGTCCCAGTTTTCACTAAGTCTAAAAACTGGTTATGTTTTGCTATGTTCGTGTGCTCGTTAGTATATTTTGTGATCCCTTTTGGCTCAAGGTCACTAAGGGACTTTTGTTAAGCTTGTTGAGTAGCTCCATGCCATGTCTTTATTTGTCATGTTCAGGTCCTGTAGCATGTTGTTTTGTTGCTCCGAAGAGGGCTATATGATCTGAAATTCCAGACAAGTGTTAATTTCACTAAGTCTGAGATCTGTTTTACCATTTGCGTTTTTGCCATGCTTGTTTGTACCTGTTAATGGATGATTTGGCCGTAGCTCAGTGCTAGACTTTTGTTAAGCATCTTGAATGTTTCCCTGCCATGTATTTTGTTGCCATGTTTGGTGGCTGTAGCATGTCCATCTCATTGCATTTAGATGCCTACTTGTTGTAAATCGCAGACCGGTGTCATTTTTGAATCGCTTGCCATTTCCAAACCGTAACTCCGATTCCGGCGTTCTTTATATCGTTTTCAAGCGATTTCATCTCATATTTCCAATGGCACACTTGGATTTCCAAGTTGAGGCCGGGTTCATGCATTTCCTGTCATATCTTGCATTTTGCATCCCGCATCGCATCTCGCATAGCATATCATCATTTCATCATATTGCTTGGTCTTGCACGTGGTTGATTGTATCCTTGTTGCTTGTTTGTCTTGTTTGGGTAGAGCCGGGAGCCGAGTTCACTACCGAGGAGCCCGTTGAGTTTGCTTTCGAGGATCCAGTCAACTCTGACAACTGTGCAGGCAAGATGATCATACCCTCGAAATCACTACTATCTTTGCTATGCTAGTTTGCTCGCTCTTTTGCTATGCCATTGCTACGATGCCTACCACTTGCTTGAAAGCCTCCCAAATTGCCATGTCAAACCTCTAACCCACCATTGTCCTAGCAAACCGTTGATTGGCTATGTTACCGCTTTGCTCAGCCCCTCTTATAGCGTTGCTAGTTGCAGGTGAAGATTGGAGGCCGTTCCTTGTTGGAACATTGATTTACTTGTTGGGATATTATTATATTGCCATGTTATCTTAATGCATCTATATACTTGGTAAAGGGTGGAAGGCTCGGCCTCTCGCCTAGTGTTTTGTTCCACTCTTGCCGCCCTAGTTTCCGTCATATCGGTGTTATGTTCCCGGATTTTTGCGTTCCTTACGCGGTTGGGTTATAATGGGAACCCCTTGATATTTCGCCTTGATTAAAGCTTTTCCAGCAATGCCCAACCTTGGTTTTACCATTTGCCACCTAGCCTTTTCTTTCCCTTGGGTTCTGCAGACTCAAGGGTTATCTTATTTTACCCCCCCCCCCCGGGCCAGTGCTCCTCTGAGTGTTGGTCCAAACCGTCAGCCGCCGGTGGCTACCAGGGGAAACTATGGGCTGGCCTACCGGAAGTTTGGACAATCTGAGTGTGCCCTGAGAAAGAGATATGTGCAGCTCCTATCGGGATTTGTCGGCACATTCGGGCGGTGTTGCTGGTCTTGTTTTAACCTGTCGAAGTGTCTTGAATTACCGAGATACCGAGTATGATCGGAACGTCTTGGGAGGAGGTCTATTCCTTTGTTGACCGTGAGAGCTTGTCATGGGCTAAGTTGGGACTCTCCTGCAGGGATTGAACTTTCGAAAGCCGTGCCCGCGGTTATGGGCAGATGGGAATTTGTTAATGTCCGGTTGTAGATAACTTGAACCTTAACTTAATTAAAATGAATCAACCGAGTGTGTTACCGTGATGGCCTCTTCTCGGCGGAGTCCGGGAAGTGGACACGGTGTTGGAGTAATGTTTGCGCAGGCTGCTCTCTAGTTTCTCGCTCGCGCTTTGCCTCCTCTTCTCGCTCTCTTTTGCGAATAAGTTAGCCACCATACTTGCTAGTAGCTTGCTGCAGCTCCACTCATATTTTTTACCTTGACATACCTATAAGCTCAAATAGTCTTGATCGTGAGGGTGCGAGATTGCTGAGTCCCTGTGGCTCACAGATTACTATTACACCAGACGTAGGGCCTGATGATTCTGCTCCAGGAGACGCGTACGAGCTCAAGTGGGAGTTCTACGAAGACTCTCAACGATACTATGTTTCCTTTCCTGATGATCAGTAGTGGTGCCCAGTTGGGGGTGATTGGGACCGTGTCGCATGTTGGGTTCTCTTTTATTTTGGCGACGTAGTCGGGCCATGAGTGTTTGGATGATGAAATGTTATTTATGTACTTGATTGACGTGGCGAGTGTAAGCCAACTATGTTATCTCCCCTTTTATTATTACATTACATGGGATGTTTGTGAAGATTGCCTAACTTGCGACATATGCCTTCAATGCGATTATGTCTCTAAGTCGTGCCTCGACACGTGGGAGCTATAGTCGCATCGAGGGTGTTACAAGTTGGTATCAGAGCCTTCCCCGACCTTAGGAGCCCCATTCCTTGATCGTTTTTAGCGGCCGAGTTGTGTCTAGAAAAATGTTTTGAGTCATTTAGGAATTATATATCGGAGAGATTAGGAATTCTTTTTACTTCCCAGTCTCCTCATCGCTCTGGTAAGGCATCCTGACGTAGTGTTTTGACTCTTCTCTTCTCAAATTTCACTAAAAAAATTTAGGATCACGCGGGTATCTTGGAATCGTTCCGATGGTTTTATGATGAGAACATTGTCTTGGTGCCTCCTGTCAGGGGTTTAGTGGAAATGTCCCGGGGAGTTGAGCTCTGAGGTGTTGTCATCATAATTTTATCGTTGCAGTTCTGGAATACCTGAGTCTAGTACGCCGACATCGAAAATCTCTTTTATGCAGTTCGTTGGTGAGATAACCTCGACGCCACCCAGTACTGGGGCAGGAGTTCGGGAGTATCGCCATAACTTGTATAACGGATGCTTTTCGAAGGTTGAGGTAGATGGTTTCCGAAGGTTTCTTGATTATGTGTTGAAGGATGGATACAGCTGGATGTAGGATTTGCTAGTTTGGGTGAGATATTATGCTTCCCCTGTATCCCCAACACCTGATTGCATAACCGGAAAGGTTCGGGAGTTTCATAGGTGGGAATTCTAGTAGCTCTAGTTCTTCTTCCACGGATATTGGTTTGAGATTGGGATTTCTTACCAATTATTCGTTCGTGATCCGTACCTTGTTGATTTATTTCTCTACCTTAATTCTACGTGGCTTCTCAATTTATGGATATGTGACCATTTCAAGAGGAATGCATCCGTCCATTTTGTTCGGATGTGAAGACTATATGTTGAAATTTTCATTCCGTTGGATTCAGCTTCAATATTTATCTGTCAATGTGCTAATGGTGGTCAACCTCTTCAGGATGGCTCCTCCAACGCGCACGACTCCGAATCTTGATCCGCCACCACCCCCACCTCCTCCAGAGGCATGGCAAGCTGTGATGGCCGCAACCAATGCAAACACACAGCTGATCATGCAAATTCTTCAAGAGCGCAATCAAGGCAGTCATGGGAATCAAGGCAGCAATCAGAGTCACTTTGCTACACTCAACTAGTTCCTTGCTAATGGGCCAAAGACTTTCAGCAATTGTGTTGAGGCAACCGATGCTGACGATTGGCTTGTGGATCTGTGCAAGCATTTCGAGTGCAGTAATGTCAGGCCTGAGGACTTTGTCAAGTTCGCTTCCTTCCAACTCAAAGATCAAGCTGCAGAATGGTTCCAGCAGTACAAGGACTCCAGAGGTAGACGTGTTATCACTTGGGATGATTTCCATCGAGATTTCCGAGCTCATCATATTCCGCAGAGCGTGGTTGAAAGCAAGCATGAGGAATTCCGCAATCTGAAGCAAGGCTCTTTGTCTGTCTATGACTACAACAAGTTGTTTCAGAAGCTCGCCCGCTTTGCCAAGCAGGACGTCCTGGATGAGAAGAGCATGATATACCAGTTCAGGGGTGGTCTCAGAGAAGAAATTCAGCTAGCTCTTGTTCTCTTTGAGCCCTTGAGGTACGATGAGTTCTACAACATGGCACTGAAGCAAGAGGCTGCTCAGTTGAGGTGTGATGCTTCCAAGAAGCGAGTCAGAGATGTTACTCCTTCTTCCTCTACTCAAGTGGCCAAGCAGCAGAAGTTTTGGCTTCCTCCTCCTCTGTTCCGTCAGCCGTATCAGCAGAAGAGCAAAGGTGGCAGTGGTTCTTCCCACCCACCCCACCCTGGCTTTTAGAACAAGACTTCGTCTCAAGCTCCAAGATCGAGTGCTCCGTATCACTGTCCGCTTTCAGAGGTCACGTGCAACAAGTGCCAACAAAAGGGTCACTATGCCAACAAGTGTATCAACCAGAGGCGTCTTCCTCCTCCTCCTCCTGTCAGATCGGCAAGTACAGTTGTGGTCAAGCATAACCCCAAGCATGCCAAGGTCAATTTGATGAATGCAGCTCAGGCAGAGGACTCGCCAGATGTGATCATGGGTAACCTTCCTATTAATGATATACCTGCAAAAGTTCTTTTTGACACTGGTGCATCGCATTGCTTCATCTCGAAACCTTTTGCATCTAAGCATGAGTTGACTTCCCAAGTTATGCATAAACCGTTAGCAGTTGTCTCTCCAGGTAAATGTTTGCTTGCTAATCACGAGATTCCGGATATTTCTATCATGATGGGTGATTTCAAGTTTCTGGCTTCTCCAATGGTTCTTGGTAACTCAGATATTGATCTTATTCTTGGGATGGATTGGCTTTCTAAGCACAAGGCTCAGCTTGATTGTGCAGCCAGGCAGATTCAATTGACTCATTCGTCTGAGGATGTAATTTTCTTTGTCGCTCGTGATGATACCATTCGTCTGTTTTCTCTCAATGAGAAGGGTGAATTGGATGCCATCTCTCAAATTCCAGTCGTTTGCGAATACCAAGACGTCTTTCCAGAAGAGCTCCCAGGAATGCCTCCGGACCGGCCAGTTGAATTCGTTATTGATCTTGAGCCTGGCACGGAACTTGTGTGCAAACGTCCTTACAAGCTCGGACCTGAAGAGTTGAAAGAGCTGAAGAAGCAACTCGATATGCAAGAGAAAATGGGTCTCATCCGGCCTAGTTCTCCTCCGTGGGGTTGTGGTGTTCTTTTTGTGAAGAAGAAGGATGGAACGGACCGACTTTGTGTTGATTACCGTCCAGTGAACAAGAAGACCATCAAGAACAAATACCCACTTCCCAACATCAATGAGTTATTCGAACAACTCAAAGGTGCCCAAGTATTCTCCAAGCTTGATCTTCGTATGGGTTATCACCAGATTCGCATTCGTGAAGAAGATATTCCTAAGACAGCATTCAGAACAAGCTTTGGTTCATATGAATACACTGTCATGTCTTTTGGCCTCGCCAATGCTCCTCCGACGTTCTCTCGCATGATGAACTTCATCTTCAACGCCTACACCAATGACTTCGTTTTGGTCTATCTCGATGACATTCTAGTTTTCTCGAAGAACGAGGAAGATCATGCCAAGCACTTGCGTTTGGTTCTTGATAAGCTCAGAGAACATCAGTTCTACGCCAAGTTCTCCAAGTGTGAATTTTGGCTTGATGAGGTTCTTTATCTTGGTCATATCATCTCTGCCAAGGGCATTGCCATGAATCCTGAGAAGGTGTCTGCAATTGTGAATTGGGAACCTCCTCAGAACGTGAAGCAACTCCACAGTTTTCTTGGTCTCGCAAGCTATTGCCGAAGATTCGTTGAAAACTTTTCTAAGATCGCGAAGCCTCTCTCTAATCTTCTCCAGAAGCATGTCAAGTACGTTTGGTCTCCGGAGTGTGATATTGCTTTCAACACTTTGAAAGAGAAATTGATCACTGCTCCAGTTCTAACTCCACCTGACGAATCCAAGCCGTACGAGGTCTTTTGTGATGCCTCTCTCCAAGGTCTTGGCGTAGTATTGATGCAAGAGAAGATAGTTGTTGCTTATACATCTCGCCAATTGAAGCCTAATGAGAAGAACTACCCCACTCATGATCTCGAGTTGGCGGCAGTTGTGCATGCTCTTTTGACTTGGAGACATCTTCTATTGGGAAGAAAAGTGGACATTTTCACTGATCACAAGAGTCTCAAGTACATCTTCACTCAGCCTAATCTCAACCTCAGGCAAACTCGATGGGTCGAAATGATTCAAGAGTATAATCCGAGTATTGAGTATACTCCAGGCAAGGCCAATGTGATTGTTGACGCATTGAGCAGAAAGGCATACTGCAACAGTCTTATTCTCAAGCCTTATCAACCCGAGCTTTGTGAAGCTTTCCGCAAGCTTAACCTGCAAGTTGTTCCTCAAGGTTTCCTCGCCAACCTTCAAGTCTCTCCTACTTTAGAAGACCAGATTTGCCAAGCCCAGCTTCTTGATGCTATTGTGAAAAAGGTGAAGATTGGGATTGCCAAGAGTCAGTCCAAGTACAAGTGCTACCGCCTTGATGACAAGGACACTCTCTTCTTCAAGGATCGAATTATGGTACCCAAAGGTGAACTTCGTAAAGTAATCATGAACGAGGCTCACAATTCTCTCCTCTCCATCCACCCTGGGAGCACGAAGATGTATCAGGACCTTAAGCAAGCTTATTGGTGGACTCGAATGAAGCGCGAGATCGCTCAATTCGTGAATGAATGTGATGTCTGCAGAAGAGTGAAGGCAGAACACCAAAGGCCAGTAGGTCTCCTCCAACCTCTTGCCATTCCAGAATGGAAGTTTGACCACATTGAAATGGACTTCGTGACGGGGTTTCCAAAGTCCAAGCGTGGCAATGATGCTATATTCGTTGTCATCGACAAACTCACCAAAGTGGCTCACTTTCTGCCTATCAAAGAGTCGATCACTGCAGCTCAATTGGCGGAACTCTATACCTCTCGAATTGTCTCTCTGCACGGTATTCCTCAAGTGATCTCTTCAGACCGTGGCAGCATCTTTACCTTGAAGTTTTGGGATTCTTTTCAGAAGGCCATGGGCACCAACATCCGCTTCAGCACAGCTTTCCATCCTCAAACAAGCGGTCAAGTCGAGCGTGTCAACCAGATTCTTGAAGATATGCTCAGGGCTTGTGTGATCTCCTTCGGCATGAAGTGGGAGGATTGTCTTCCTTATGCTGAATTCTCCTACAACAACAGTTTTCAAGCAAGTTCGGGCAAGGCCCCTTTTGAAATTCTGTATGGCAGGAAGTGCCGTACCCCTCTCAACTGGTCTGAAACCGGTGAACGTCAGCTTTTGGGTAATGACTTAATCACAGAGGCAGAAGAAATGTGCAAAGTCATTCGAGATAACCTCAAAGCAGCCCAATCCCGCCAGAAGAGCTACTATGATAGTAAGCACCGTGATTTGGTTTTCGAGATCGGAGATCATGTTTACCTCCGTGTCTCTCCTATGAAAGGTACTCGTCGCTTCGGTATCAAAGGGAAGCTTGCCCCTAGATACGTGGGACCTTTCATGATTGTCAGCAAGAGAGGCAACCTCGCCTATCAACTCGAGCTTCCTTCAAACTTTGCAAATGTTCATGACGTGTTCCATGTCTCTCAGCTTCGAAAGTGCTTCAAGACTCCTGACCGCACCGTCAACTTCGAGGACATTGAGCTCCAAGAAGATCTCTCTTATCGTGAGCACCCAGTTGCTATTCTTGAAGAGACTGAATGCAAGACTCACAACAAGTCAATCAAATTTCTCAAAGTCAAGTGGTCACACCATTCCGACCGTGAAGCTACCTGGGAACGCGAGGATCACCTCCGTTCTGAGTACCCGGCGTTCTTTCAGTCCTAGATCTCGGGACGAGATCCTTTCGTAGTGGTGGAGTGTTGTAACACCCCGGATGTAACTTTCCCTTTTTGTACTCCAACTCTTGCCATTTCCGGCGTTAAGTTATTTTATTTCCTCGGGTTCGGGTTTTGTCTCCGTGTGTTGTTATCGTTGTCATGCATCTCATATCATGTCATCATGTGCATTGCATTTGCATACGTGTTCGTCTCATGCATTCGAGCATTTTCCCCGTTGTCCGTTTTGCATTCCGGCGCTTGGTTCTCCTCCGGTGGCCATTTCTAACTTTCTTTCGTGTGTGGGGATTAAAGATTTCCGGATTGGACCGAGACTTGCCAAGCGGCCTTGGTTTACTACCGGTAGACCGCCTGTCTAGTTTCGTATCATTTGGACTTCGTTTGATACTCCAACGGTTAACCGAGGGATCGAAAAGTCCTCGTGTGTGTTGCAGCCCAACACCCCTCCAATTTGGCCCAAAACCCACCTAACTCTGCTCCATCATCTAGAGCGTTCAATCACGATCGCGTGGCCGAAAACCGCACCTCATTTGGACTCTCCTAGCCCCCTCTACCTATAAATATGTGCTCCCCTCCCGAAATTCGCGGATGAACCCTAGCCATCTTCCTCCTCGCGCCACCGGACGTGTCCATCCCGCCGCTGGACGTGTCCACCGCCGCCGCCACATCATCCCGACGAATCAGGGTCCGCCGCCACCGCTCCGGCCCAATCGGACGCCGCCACCTCATCCCAGCCGCCTCCTCTCTCTCCTCCCCACCGCGCCGGCCCGCAGGGCCCGAGGCAGGCCCGCGCGGGCCCAGATCCGCCGCCGCCCGGCCGAGCTACCCGAGTCGCCCAGCTCCGCTCGCCTTGCTGGATC
>NC_057803.1:102025130-102127017 GCF_018294505.1 Triticum aestivum
AATCCTAAGCAACTCAAATATCGAAACAAGGATCACTTTGGTTTAAATTATTTTTCTATCCAAAAATATTTCAAATTAAAATTATATGAGAGGAGATAATATGACTTCTCCAAAATAAATGAAATATCAGAGGAAAAATATTAAAATCACGTAAATAAATTTTATTTGGATTTTACTATAATTTTATTTGAATTAGAAAAAATACTCGTTTTCCAGAGTTGCATTAGAGGCCCAAATAAATGTTCACATTGTCCGGCATATTTTTAGAGGACAGGGAAAATTTATTTTGGGATTTTTGGAGTCGGTTTAGTATGTCTTTTCTTCATTTTTCTGCGCGTCGGAATATTTAAAGAAAAAATGAACCGCCTTACCGGGCCGTGTCCACCTCGGACACTAACCTGGCCGGCCCTCTTAAAAGGCCGAAGGCCCGAGCCGCCAGCCCCACGCCTGATCCACCTAAAACCCCTGCCGCCTGAGCCGCCAGCCCCGCCGCCTCGCGCCGCGCCGCCGCCACCACCGCCGGAGTACACCGTCGCCGCCTTCCCGTTTTACGAGGTAGCCTCTGTTTTTTTAAAAACTGATTGGTTTTCCTAAACCTAGATCTCTTTTTTTAGAATCAGTTTTATTTCGGTTTTTCCCGGTTTATTTATTTTGCGAATGTTCGTTCGTACATTTGTTTTAACGAATGACGTTCATCCATTAGTCACAGACAACGAAAGTTCATTCGTTAGCATGTTCATCAGTTTTCTTTTTCCAGGGTTTTCCGCAATTATTTTCGATCGCGATTTCTGCCCTGATTTTCGTTTTAGTTTATCTTTTCGCTCGTTTGTCGGAATCTGGTGAATCAAGCGCCTGGATCTTCGTCTCGAAGCCCTATTCCTGTTTAACAGACTTGAACAAGATTTTGGTACTATAAAATTTGACTTTAGTCCAGATTAGTAATCGGATCTTGTTTCTTTCGCAGTTTGAGTTTCGTTGCTTCGTTTGTTTTTATTCTTTTTGCAAACCGGAGTTCTTCAGTTGAACTTTCTGGTTAGATCTTCTTATTTGAGATTTACCCGTGCATCTTTTCTTTATTGCTTATGTATGTTATTGTTTGTTTGCGATAGAACACCCGGAGTGCGAAGCATGCTACTACGAGTCTTTAGGATTTGCAGATCGTCAGCAAGGCAAGTAACACTTTGATCATACCCCTTTATCACCCAGTTTTTATGCATTAGTTTCAACCCTCACACATTGCATGAGTAGGATCTCTTAACATGTGGGTCTAGGAAGTAGATGATGAGGTAGAACCTATTACCTGTTTTATTATCAAACCCTGGGAGTTACTTCTACGCTATGCTTATATTGCCATGCTATGCTCGTAGACGTGGATTGGGTTTGAGTGTATCCATGACAGATGTGAGATTGTTAATTAATGGTTCAACTTAAGGTGGCAACTTTAATACACCTCTGGGTGGATTGCTTGTGGGCACCTGGAGAATCCAGTGTTGTCCTAGGATATCCCGGAGTATCCGTGTGATCATCCTACGGTCCGCCACTCAGGCTCAAAGGGATCATAAGATTATTTCATGATAGAAACTTCTGTGTGCAGCCACAAGCTATTATGGGCTGTAGCATAGTTGAGTAAGTTGCCGAAAACCTTTCCATGATGGGCTAGCTGATGTAGGGGATTGTAGGTGTACCGGCCTATCTATCGGTTAAGGGGACCTCTTCGGAAAGACTGTGTCTCGGTCATCCATTTCTCAAACACCATGCAGTGCGAGAAATACAACGAAGGAGATCGAGTCTTGTGGGGAAAAGTGCGCAAACCTCTGCAGAGTGTACAAACTAATCATGGTTAGCCGTGTCCCCGGTTATGGACATCTTGAGTATCTGGTTCTTGGATTATCATATGGGTCTCATCACTCTAAATACATTTTGTTAGGTTGATAATTAGTTTTAATTGGGATTGAGTTGGAGGAACCTTCTCAATGTTGTTGAACTACCATGATAGTTAAATAAAATGTATTCCTTTGTTGTAGGGAAAAATTAGCTTTTTGCAAAATAATATAACTTTAGAGCCTCCACCAGCCATATATGCATGTAGTGTTAGTTTTTATATGTTCATTGCTCCACTGTGTTATATTGCCAGCATATTCCATGTGCTGACCCGTTTTCGGGCTGCAACATATCACGTTCCAGACTTTTTAGACGAGGAGTAAGGTGCGATAGGTCGTTTGTCATGCACTCAACTATGTCATTGGAGTTGATGGACTCACTTTATCTTCCAAGCCTTCCGTTGTTATCGTATTAGATGGCCTTAAGCCATATTTATTGTAATAAGTTCTCTCTTGAGACATTCGATGGAATAAGTGTGTGATTTCCACTATGTTATAAATCCTTCGAGTACTGTGTGTGTCAGCATTACCGATCCAGGGATGACACTGAAGCACAAAGACTTGACCGTTTGAGGTCGGGTCGCTACAAGATGGTATCAGAGCACACGCTACATGTAGGACATGACCACTAAGAAAAGCCATAGGTCACTCTTCTCTACTCATTTCTGACTCCTCTCCATTTTCTACTCTTTAGGATGGTGGACACGAGGAACAAGTTTGCACAACCGGATGAAGACACACCTATTGGACGACACTTGAAGGAAGTCACTAGATACCTGAACATTGGAATACCAAGCTTCACCGGGACCTATACATACACCTTACCAGAAGAGGAGCGCTGGATGATTCAAGTTCAAGTTCCAGGAAGGACGTTCACGCCAGTCACTAAACCCATAGAGTTTTCCTTTGATGCATGCACCTAGAGTCTAGGCAAGAGTATGGCAGCCCACATTGCTATAGGACACATCAGTGAAGTTTACCACAAGGAGCTTAAGGACACTATCTACCAGATATGTGGGCACCGAGATGAGCAATGGGAGATGATCAGCACCAGGAAGGACATATCCATTGCAACATTCATCCAGGAATTAAACCATCACATTCGTCGCCAGGAGAACCAGATGTGTGCAAGCATGATAGATTTGAAGAAGGCGATGATCAGGATCATAGATCTAGAAGAAGAGCTTAAGTCTACACGCGATGGATATGAGGAGGAAATGATGATACTTGTGGAGAGGAATGACGACATGACAAGGAAGCTAGGAGTTTTCATGGGAGACCCCGCGCCAGGAGGAGAAGACGATGAACCTAAGGAGATTCATTCTGAAGACTACATCATCATCGACGACACCGACTCCGACCCTGATAGTAGTGATGATGACTATGAAGACGAAGCTGGAGCGGATATTATGGAGTCTTCCACCGATCAAAATTTCTAGTAGACCACCATACTATTAGTAGTATTCCCCCATGTAAATATTAGTAGTCTAAGCACTGTAATGATAGTTAGACCATTGTATTCCCTTGCTTGATTGATTGAGTGATATGATATGATTGTGTTTGTCTCATGTGCATATGGGTAGTGCTTTCTCATTAGACCTCATTCTATTCTAATCTCTTCCCTCTAAACCAATCAGATGCCTCTGAGACGTGACCCTGGTTTTGCTTTCCCACCGGAGCTCACTCAGTTGATCCAGCAGCAGAATACACTGATGTAGTTGCTAGTTCAGAACCAAGGCAACAACAACAACAACCCTCCACCACCACCACCAGTTGACAACTTAGCCCACTTTCTGAGGTTGCAACCGCCGGTGTTTCTAGTACCACCGAGCCAATAGTTGTTGATGATTGGCTACGTAGGATTGGAAGGGAGTTAACCACTGCCGGTTGCACATATGCTGAGAAGGTGCGTTTTGCCGTACACCAATTGGATGGACCCGCAGCCGCATGGTGGGAGAGTTACACAACCACTTTTCCTATAGCCAATGTCACTTGGGAGCAGTTTCAGCAAGCATTCCGCATAGCCCACGTATCCACAGGAGCTATGAGCATGAAGAAGCATGACTTTCGCAACTTATGCCAAGGGAACTGTACTGTGGGGCAGTACGTGGAGGAGTTTAGTAAGTTATCCTGCTATGCTCCAGATGATGTGGCCATAGATGCCGCGAAGCAGGAGAAGTTTATGGAATGGCTGAATGATGATATGAGTATGCAGTTAATGGTGGCAACATTTAACAACTACCAGGAGTTGGTAGATAAAGCTCTCATGATCGAAGGGAAGCAACAGCAGATAGAGAGCCGCAAGAGGAAATATGGACAAGGGAAGTACAATTCACGAGCTCAGCAGAAGCCTTGCTTTACCCCGAACTCGGGAGGGCTTACCCATAACCATGGAGGCCACACTCACAATGGAGGAAGTTCTCATAATCATAATGGCCCAAAGAATGGGAATGGGAATGGAGCAAGCAGCAATCAGAACCGCTCAAATCCAGCCACACCCGCCAAGAGGGACCTAAGCCACATTACTTGTTTCAAGTGCGGGAAGACTGGACACTATGCCACTGAGTGCCCTGAAGCGAAGAACGAAAATGGTAATGGGAGCTCTGGGAAGAAGCCCAATCCATTTAACAAAGGACAAGTGAACCACATGAACGGGGAGGAGGTTGAAGAGCAACCAGATGCAGTTATCGGTAAGTTTTTAGTTAAGTCGTTTACCACAATCGTTCTTTTGGATACTGGTGCATCATATTCATGCATATCAAGGGGATTTGTGGATAAGTATAAGTTGCCCACTAAAGTTATTAAGACACCTATGCTAGTAACCTCACCCGGAGCCAAGTATATGGCAAGTAGTGGATGTTTTCAGATGCCATTAACCATAGGTAGTCATGTTTTCCCCTCTGACTTGATAATTCTGGAGTCGCAAGGATTGGATGTGATACTAGGAATGGATTGGTTGTCGATGTATGGAGGAAACATCGATTGCGCCTGTAAGTCAATTCTACTTACCACCCCAGAGGGGAAAAGGATCAAGTATGTATCCATGCATGTGCCAAGGAGAACCCAAGTAAATTCTCTCACGGGAGTTGTTCAAGAGGAAGTGCCTGTTGTGAAGGATTACCCAGATGTATTTCCAAATGAGTTACCAGGCATGCCGCTAGATCGAGACATAGAGTTTTTGATAGAGTTGTTGCTAGGCACCGGGCCTATATCAAAGAGACCATACCGGATGCCCGCGAATGATCTGGAGGAGATCAAGAAACAGATTAAGGAGTTATTGGAGAAATGTTACATTCGACGAAGTTCATCACCATGGGGAGCCCTAGTGCTATTGGTTGAGCAGAAGGATAAGTCTCTGAGAATGGTTGTTGATAATTATCGGTCATTGAATGAAGTGACAATCAAGAACAAGTACCCACTGCCGATGATCAATGATCTATTTGACCAGCTGCAAGGAGCTAAAGTGTTTTTGAAGATCAATCTACGATCAGGATATCACCAGCTGAAGATTCGAGAAAAAGATATACCTAAGACAGCTTTCACCACAAGGTATGGGCTATATGAGTATACGGTTATGTCATTTGGATTGGCTAACGCCCCTGCCTATTTCATGAGTATGATGAATAAGGTGTTCATGGAGTTCTTGGATAAGTTTGTTGTGGTGTTCATTGATGATATCTTGGTATATTCAAAGGATGAAGAGGAACACAAGGAACATTTGTGTTTGGTTCTTGAGAAGCTCAGGGAACATCAGTTATATGCCAAGTTTAGCAAATGTGAGTTTTGGTTGAAGGAAGTTGGATTTCTTGGACATGTTATATCAGGAGAAGGTATAGCAATGGACCCTACCAAGGTTAAATCAGTCACTGAGTGGTTGGCACCCACCTCAGTTGGAGAGATCCGCAGTTTTCTTGGACTCACGGGATACTATCGGAGATTCATTGAAAATTTCTCTAAGATTGCGAAGCCTATTACGACATTGTTGAAGAAGGACACTAAGTTCCATTGGACTGAAGAATGTGAAGCAAGTTTCAAGGAGTTGAAGAAATGTTTGACTACGACTCTAGTGCTGATTCTACCGGATATACGCAAGGATTTCCAAGTGTATTGCAACGCGTGTCGCTTAATACTTGGAGGAGTACTTATGCAAGACGGAAGAGTTGTTTCATACGCCTCACGACAACTTCGACCGCGTGAGTTAAATTATGCCACACGTGACTTGGAGTTGGTAGCGGTAGTGCATGTACTCAAGACCTGGAGACATTTTCTTATTGGGAACCATTCTGATGTGTACACGGATCATAAGAGTTTGAAGTACATTTTCTCATAGAAGGAGTTGAACCTCAGGCAAAGGAGATGGTTGGAGCTTATAAAGGATTATGATATGAACTTGCACTATCATCCAGGCAAGGCCAATGTCGTAGCAGATGCTTTGAGCCGAAAGAGTTATGCCAATACCCTAGTAACAGGAGGATTGCCAAGGGAGTTAGCAGAAGATTTCAGGGAGCTACGTTTAGAGATTGTTCCTAGAGGTTTTGTTACAACCATGGAAGTTCAGTCGACATTGTTGGGGAAGATTCGAGAAGTCCAGAAGGATGACAAAGAAATTGTCGAGATAAAGGAGAAGATGAGTGAAGGCAAAGCCAAAGGTTTTCGTGAGGATGAGCACGACACCTTGTGGTTTTAGGACCGTATATATGTGCCCAATAATGCAGAGATTAGGAAGTTGATATTACAGGAAGCTCGTGACTCACCATACTCGATACACCCCGAAAGCACCAACATGTATTTGGATTTGAAGGAACGTTTCTGGTGGACCGGAATGAAGAAGGATATTGCCGAGTATGTAGCCATATGTGATGTGTGTCATGGAGTGAAGGCAGAACATCAGAAGCCAGCAGGACCATTTGTGACGCCCTCGATTCAATCGTACACTAATCATGCACGCAAATGTGTACGATCAAGATCAGGGACTCACAGGAAGATATCACAACACAACTCTACAAATAAAATAAGTCATACAAGCATCATAATACAAGCCAGGGGCCTCGAGGGCTCGAATACAAGTGCTCGATCATAGACGAGTCAGCGGAAGCAACAATATCTGAGAACAGACATAAGTTAAACAAGTTTGCCTTAAGAAGGCTAGCACAAACTAGGATACATATCGAAAGAGGCACAGGCCTCCTGCCTGGGATCCTCCTAACTACTCCTGGTCGTCGTCAGCGGGCTGCACGTAGTAGTAGGCACCTCCGGTGTAGTAGGGGTCGTCGTCGACGGTGGCGTCTAGCTCCTGGACTCCAGCATCTAGTTGCGACAACCAGGTAGAAGGGAAAGGGGAAAAGAGGGAGAAAAGCAACCGTGAGTACTCATCCAAAGTACTCGCAAGCAAGGAACTACACCACATATGCATGGGTATATGTGTAAAAGGCCATATCAGTGGACTGAACTGTAGAATGCCAGAATAAAAAGGGGGGGTAGCTAGTCCTATCGAAGACTACGCTTCTGGCAGCCTCCGTCTTACAACATGTAGAAGAGAGTAGATTGAAGTCCTCCAAGTAGCATCTCCAAGTAGCATCTCCAGGTAGCATCTCCAGTAGCATCGCAGTAGCATAATCCTACCCGGCGATCCTCCCCTCGTCGCCCTGTGGAAAAGCGATCACCGGGTTGTATGTGGAACTTGGAAGGGTGTGTTTTATTAAGTATCCGGTTCTAGTTGTTATAAGGTCAAGGTACAACTCCAAGTCGTCCTGTTACCGAAGATCACGGCTATTCGAATAGATTAACTTCCCTGCAGGGGTGCACCAACTTACCCAACACGCTTGATCCCATTTGGCCGGACACACTTTCCTGGGTCATGCCCGGCCTCGGAAGATCAACACGTCGCAGCCCCACCTAGGCAAAATAGAGAGGCCAGCACGCCGGTCTAAACCTAAGCGCACAGGGGTCTGGGCCCATCGCCCATAGCACACCTGCACGTTGCGAGGGCGGCCGGAAGCAGAACTAGCCCCCTTAATACAAGAGCAGGCTTACGTTCCAATCCGGCGCGCGTCGCTCCGTCGCTGACGTCTGAAGTGCTTCGGCTGATACCACGACGCCGGGATACCCATAACTACTCCCACGTAGATGGTTAGTGCGTATAGGCTCGTAGCCAACTCAGATCAAATACCAAGATCTCGTTAAGCGTGTTAAATATCCGCGAACGCCGAGCAGGGCCAGGCCCACCTCTCTCCTAGGTGGTCTCAACCTGCCCTGTCGCTCCGCCACAAAGTAACAGTCGGGGACCGTCGGGAACCCAGGCCCACCTCTACCGGGATGGAGCCACCTGTCTTTTCAGCCCCCATCTCCGAACAGTATCACCGATAATGTAACAGTGTAAAGTATATAGTATATGCCCGTGATCACCTCCCGAAGTGATCACAGCCCAGTAGTATAGCATGGCAGACGGACAAGAGTGTAGGGCCACTGATGGAACACTAGCATCCTATACTAAGCAGTAGGATAGCAGGTAAAGGTAACAACAATAGTAGCAAGGACAGGCTATGCAGTAGTATAGGATTAACTGAAAGCAGTAACATGCTACACTACTCTAATGCAAGCAGTGTAGAGGAGAATAGGCGATATCTGATGATCAAGGGGGGGGGGCTTGCCTGGTTGCTCAGACAAGGAGGGGGTCGTCAGTGACGTAGTCGTACTCGGTGGCATCAGCGTCGGTCTCGTAGTCTACCGGAGATAAGAGGGGGAAGAAACAATGAATATAATGCAAACATGAACACGATGATGCGTGAAGTGACAATGAGCGGTGCTAGGTGTGCCCTAACGTGGTATGAGGTGGTACCGGTTAAGGGGGGAAACATCCGGGAAAGTATTCCCGGTGTTTCGCGTTTTCGGGCAGAGGAGCCGGAGGGGGAAAGTTGCGAGTTCGATAGGTTAGGGGTGTATGGCGGACAAACGGAATGCGTATCCGGATTCGTCTCGTCGTTCTGAGCAACTTTCATGTTGAAAATATTTTAATCCGAGTTACGGATTAAAAGGTATGATTTTCTAAAGATTTTATTAATTTCTGGAATTTAATTAATTATTTAATTAATTCGAAAAATGGATTTATGACGTCAACATGATGTCATGCTGACGTCAGCAGTCAACAGAGTTGACTTGGTCAACCTGACATGTGGGTCCAGTGGGACCCACCTGTCATTCTCTGTTTAGGTTAATTACAGATTAGTTAATTTAATTACTATTTAATTAACCTAACTAGTTAATTAAATTAATTAAACCGGATTAATTAACTTAATTAATTCATTAGATAATTAATTAATTAATAATTAATTTTATTAAATCATTTTTTTATTTTTATTTTTATTTTTAATTCCTCTTTTTTATAAAACGTTATGGGCATGGGGCCCATCTGTCATAGGCCCCAGGGGCCTTTGCGGGTGCGGGCGGCGGGCACTGCCCGAGCGGGTGCGGGCGGGCGCTCGTCTGGTGGCCTCGCCTGTGGACAATGGGAGTAGGCACGGGATCAACCAGCGGCCACCGCTGGGGCTCCGGCGCGGCGGAGGGAGCCGCGGGAGGGGGGCCGCGGCCAAGTTCAGAGGACGGGAGGCGCACTTGCGGGGGAACAGGGGGCGATGGAGGCGAGGGAGCAGGGACGGAGCTGTGCGGGCGCCAGGGGCGCCGATGCGGGATGGGCGCGTGCGGGGCACGGCCCTAGTGGGCGCGCGCGGGGCGCCGGTGCGTGAGCGCGTGCACGCGAGGGAGAGAGGAGGAGAGGGCCTCACAGGGGGAGTAGGGTCTGGGGCAGCGGGGCTTGGGGCGGAGGAGGGAGACGACGGCGTCGAGGAGGCAGTCCGACGAGGTAGTCCTGTTCGGCGGCGAAGATTGATCCGGGCGGCGTCGGGGGAGGTTGCCGGCGGGGACGACGAGCGTCGACGAGGCCTGGGGAGGCTAGCGGGGATGAGGCGAGGCGACGAGGCGGCGCAGGTGGCACCAATGACGGCAGGGCGGCGGGGCGGCTCCGGCGGGGGTTCCGGGCGGCGGCAGGGCGCCTTTTCCCCCGATCCAGATCGGGGGGGGGGGGGAAACGAGGGGGGCGAGCGGGGTGGGGGGAGTGGGGGTCTCGTCCCCGATCCGGATTGGATCGGGAGGGGGGAACGACGTGGGGGGGGGGGGGAGTGCGGGGGCGAGTGGGGGCGTGGGGAATCGGGGGGCTAGGGTTTCTGGGGTGTGGGGTGGCCTATAGGCCAGGGGGCGGCCGACTGGGCCATGGCCCCGTTGGGCCGGTGGCCGAATGGGCCGGCCAGTTGGGTCGGCTGGCCCGGGGGGGTGCTTGCTTTTCTTTCCCTTTTCTTTTGTTTCCTCCTTTTGTATTTTCTTTCTTTTATTTATTTTATTACTTTTAGTTGCTATTTATTCTATTGATAACAAAATACCAAAGTGGCACCTAAATTGATGTTTACTAATTATGCCACCGCCTCATAAATTTGCTAACCCAAAATAAAATAGTTTTGTAATTATTTAATATTTAAAGTATTTAAATAATAGTTTTTGCTACTGTTTTATTCATCTCATAGTTTTTAAGCATTTTATAATAGTGTGGTTCCTTCGCCATAATTACCTATGCAATATTTGGCACAACCCGAACATTTTAGCTTTATTGTTTGAAAACGTTTGTTGTTTGTTTTTATTTTAAAATTTGAATTCGAACAGGATTGAGTCATCGGGAGATTAACAACAGTAACGGAGGTGACGTGGCATCATTAGCTTGGGATTACTGTAGTCTAATTATCCGGGCGTCACAATTCTCCTCCACTATAAGAAATCTTGTCCCGAGATTTAAGAGGGGGTCTAAGGGGGAAAGGTTTGGTTACAAAATTCTAACGAATTTTCTTAGTCTTGGTAGCTCATCTCGAAGAGGTCGATCCATAGCGTTGATGTCTTCATTCCTATGCATCAATGCATCACGATGAAGTGGTCGTCCTTCCTTCAGGATCTTCACCGTACTTATGAAAGGATAAGAGGGGAAAAACTCTATGGACGGATCCTGATAAAATTGAGCATCGGACAGTTAACTCAGGGGAAGAAGCATAAGTATCTCCCGAGTTGAAACTTAAGAAGATATCGAGAGCAAAGTAAGAAGGTGCAAAATAGAAGTTTCAATCGCATAGGCCATCGTTCGTTGGTTGAAACGAAGTGTTGAAGGGGTTTAGAGCAATGTGAACAAGCATTGCATCAGATACCAGAATAGATCACTAGGCAGGTGGCCCATGGATTACTTACAAAGTCAAGCGCGAGGAATAACTTTGACAACAGGGTGTACAGGAGAGTCAGGTTTCGATCCTGTGGAACTGTGGGTTATGGGCCCACCATGTGGGTTAAAAAGTAGAAAGGGCGGTGATATTTTGCACAGTCATGATAACAAGATATGTCAGAGGGTAGCCTATCAATTATGTCGGCAACAATGTCGGTACTAAGGGCGAGGGAGGAAGAGAACCATTTTCCTGCTCGTTGAACGAGGCGGGCCAAGAGGCAAAGTTCTCATCCATCGGCGGCTACCGAAATGTCATCAACAATAGAAACAGGGTCTCACTGACCGAGTTGTACACCAAGGTGTTTGCACAAGTAGGGAATTATTACTGTTTATATCATATAGATCATAGAAAGGGTTTAAATAAACCAATGGAAAGGAAAGGTGATTTCCAGGTTTAATCAAAACAATGGGGAGGAAAATGTGTATACACACATATTTCAGGGGTATATCCTTCCCAAGGACAAGCGGGCATGATATCCATGACAGGATAGAAGTAGAGAATCATTGAGGAAAAGGGAGAGGAATTTCATGACGTTACCCATACAACGGTGTTTGGATAATTGATAAAGAGAATTTAGCATTGTGCTTCAAATGTTCTTGTTGATGAACGGAGTACCACAGACATGCTTCGAGATAGCATTGACATGGTCTTCAAGCAAAGGTCGGACTTTGGATACTCAAAAGATTCATCATGAACAACTTGCAGAATAAGTCTTACAGTTTCCCCATGGAAGAGTGGGTAACCTTGCTGAAAAGGGGAACTATAACAAGAGGGCCTCCGACCAGGTGTGCTAGGCACGACATCACCTTACCGGGTCACATAAAGACCATTGTTATAACTCTTGGAAATATGTTCCAACCATCATATCTGACCGAGATTCAGATCTGATTGGTGTCAGGTATGGGAGCAAGTTCCTAAACAAGAGCTCATCATTAAATCAAGGAGAGGATGAGGGGGTAGCTGATGGAATCAGCGAAAATCCTCAAGATTTCCAAAAAGGTGGATTTCCGCAGTTATGCGAACAAGGAGATAACACTTGTCGGATCAAATGATATAATGATGTATGCTTGAGGAAAACATACACAGTTAAACATTGGTTAAAGGTGCAACCGAAATATGGGACTAGGTAGCACGATCAATGATAGAATGGTGATTCAATAATCAATAGTCTAAGAATGAACGGTTGACCATTAACTTCAAGCAATAGGGTTGCTAGAAGTACAGAATCCAAACAACACCGTTCACTTGTAGGTACCTCGGTTAGAATCAACACGGGAACCAAGAAAGAATGGTGATGGTGAGAAGTATCACTATACCAAGAATTCTTAAGAGGTGGAGTAATCCTCATGACATTCTTGTCATAAAAGATGGTAATACTCCAAGCTAAAGAAGAACAAATGTTGGATAGTAAGGATCTCAAGGTATAACACGAAACACGAACCAGTTTGTGTTGAACGGAAGGCAATAAAGTGGTCGATGATAACACCAATCATCGAGGGCAAGGATGGTATTTCTCATCATGATTTCAATAGACCTCTTGGAAGAGCTCAGAATGTTGATGATATTCACGACACATTTGTCGCGAGAGTTCATGAAGATGTAATCAATCGGCGACGACATCAAGTCAAAGTAATGATAAAGTGAAAGGTTATTGGAACCAAGGGTACGACACAAACTCGAAACCAAGCTTGTAGTTCAAGGCGAAATGATATGACGATGATGATCGACGTAAGGTTAGTTCATCGTCGAAAATTGTGCTCCGGGAAGAAGGACCGGGTAGCACAGTTAAAATTAGCTCGATAATGATATAGCCGATCAGGCTAGGAACGACTTGAAGGATTAATAAATTTGTAAGCAGTGATGGGTTCAAATACTTGTTGAATCGCAATGCGAACTCGATTCAGTTATCGGTGTCTTTGAGTTTTTAATAACTCAGAGCCCGTGAAAAATTTGAATCAGTGAGAAGGTAGTACTTGATGAACTCATAAAAATTTAGGCAGTTCCATGATAATCTCGAGATACCATGGGGTAATATTCGATGACAGATCGAAGTAGAGGTTGGACTGGGGCATTGCTCTGCAGAAGACAAGTGCTTAAACTTGCACGAGAAATGGTATTTAAAGGAGAAAATGGTCGGAACCACGATTGCAAAAAGGCCAGACCCCAGATATAAGATGATCTTATATCAATGGAATAATTAATTTTAAAAGAAGCTTCGATGAGAAGATGTGTATCGTGTCCATGGGCATGAACACAAAGTTCAAGGTCGACTCCCACTTCCCCAATGCACAACCTTTCATTCACTTCTCGCATTCAATGAAGTTGTAGTGTTGAAATTTTATCTGGCAAAATACCAGAAGAGTACGACTCGTGAAAACTTTCAAGTCCACACATATTAAGGAAGGCATAGGTTCAACCCATCGAGGCATCTTAGAATCATATACCAGAATCTTTAGAAGTAATTAACTCAAGCTCGAAGGTAGAGCATGGTTGAGAAAGCAGAGGATACAATTTACCAAAGGTGTTATGTATCAGAGGAAAGGCTCACAAGGTTATTGAATATGAAGGGCGTTGTCAGATAAAATCCAACAAAGGATCTGGTGGTCCACAAGGGATCTGACGTGAGCATCGGTACTCAACTAGGGGAAGAAGAATGCAAGGAGATCAGATTATAGAAACAACTGACTAACTCAATTGTCAAATGCAAAGGAATTATCATTTCCAAATCAAGGGATCAGAAGCAATGCTCTGATTAAGGGTGGATAAGTCCAATAGACCTAAGGGTACAATTGACGGCAAATAGATTGGTCGAGAACAAGCTCATGTTTAAAATGACGTCTGAGCTGGAAAGATAATTTAAAAGGATCAACTGATGATTGCGTGCATTCGCACTCAGGTTGAATCAATAAGATCAAAGTGACGGTGCCTAAGGATACTAACGAATATTGCCAGACATATGGAAAGCATCCATAATGCAAGTAGACAAGTATTCCAGAGCAATAAGCTACTAAGGATTTTTAGAGGATCGAATAGTATTTCGAAGACCATTGTGAAACACATGAACAACTGGGGATGAACGGATACTCGATAAGGGCAAGAAATTATCCGTAGGGGTATTCAGGTGGCAAGGAACTGCAAGGCAGTAGGCACAAAATATTCTCGGGGTATCTTGTAATAACAAGATCGACTAGAAATAAAAGTAAGCACGACAGGTGTAAGTATTTATCCATAGGGATATTTCGGTGAAAGGGAATTGCAAAAGCAACGGGCACAAGGTCTCGAGAGAAAATCGGAGAGTATCTTCGAAATCTTCTGGTGCAGTCGGCGATCATTTGGACTGAAGGGGCTCTCCGGGAGAAAGCGTTTTCGAGAACCTAAAGTTAGATTTTAGTAAAATCATTTAACCCGAATAGAGGAGAGATTAGAGTCCCAGAGTATAGATCGAGGAATAAAAGATCCTAATACCACCCAATGGCGACGTGGGCCCATAGGCCGCACAGCCATGTTAATAAAAGTTTTGCAATGACTAGACTCAACTTCGACCAAGGAGTGTGGAAGGGGGATTCCTACAGGCAGTTGGCTCTGATACCAACTTGTGACGCCCCCGATTCAATCGTACACTAATCATGCACGCAAATGTGTACGATCAAGATCAGGGACTCACGGGAAGATATCACAACACAACTCTACAAATAAAATAAGTCATACAAGCATCATAATACAAGCCAGGGGCCTCGAGGGCTCGAATACAAGTGCTCGATCATAGACGAGTCAGCAGAAGCAACAATATCTGAGAACAGACATAAGTTAAACAAGTTTGCCTTAAGAAGGCTAGCACAAACTGGGATACAAATCGAAAGAGGCGCAGGCCTCCTGCCTGGGATCCTCCTAACTACTCCTGGTCATCGTCAGCGGGCTGCACGTAGTAGTAGGCACCTCCGGTGTAGTAGGGGTCGTCGTCGACGGTGGCGTCTGGCTCCTGGACTCCAGCATCTAGTTGCGACAACCAGGTAGAAGGGAAAGGGGAAAAGAGGGAGAAAAGCAACCGTGAGTACTCATCCAAAGTACTCGCAAGCAAGGAACTACACTACATATGCATGGGTATATGTGTAAAAGGCCATATCAGTGGACTGAACTGTAGAATGCCAGAATAAAAAGGGGGGGTAGCTAGTCCTATCGAAGACTACGCTTCTGGCAGCTTCCATCTTGCAGCATGTAGAAGAGAGTAGATTGAAGTCCTCCAAGTAGCATCTCCAAGTAGCATCTCCAGGTAGCATCTCCAGTAGCATCGCAGTAGCATAATCCTACCCGGCGATCCTCCCCTCGTCGCCCTGTGGAAAAGCGATCACCGGGTTGTATGTGGAACTTGGAAGGGTGTGTTTTATTAAGTATCCGGTTCTAGTTGTTATAAGGTCAAGGTACAACTCCAAGTCGTCCTGTTACCGAAGATCACGGCTATTCGAATAGATTAACTTCCCTGCAGGGGTGCACCAACTTACCCAACACGCTTGATCCCATTTGGCCGGACACACTTTCCTGGGTCATGCCCGGCCTCGGAAGATCAACACGTCGCAGCCCCACCTAGGCAAAACAGAGAGGCCAGCACGCCGGTCTAAACCTAAGCGCACAGGGGTCTGGGCCCATCACCCATAGCACACCTGCACGTTGCGAGGGCGGGCGGAAGCAGAACTAGCCCCCTTAATACAAGAGCAGGCTTACGTTCCAATCCGGCACGCGCCGCTCCGTCGCTGACGTCTGAAGTGCTTCGGCTGATACCACGACGCCGGGATACCCATAACTACTCCCACGTAGATGGTTAGTGCGTATAGGCTCGTAGCCAACTCAGATCAAATACCAAGATCTCGTTAAGCGTGTTAAATATCCGCGAACACCGAGCAGGGCCAGGACCACCTCTCTCCTAGGTGGTCTCAACCTGCCCTGTCGCTCCGCCACAAAGTAACAGTCGGGGACCGTCGGGAACCCAGGCCCACCTCTAGCGGGATGGAGCCACCTGTCCTTTCAGCCCCCATCTCCGAACAGTATCACAGATAATGTAACAGTGTAAAGTATATAGTATATGCCCATGATCACCTCCCGAAGTGATCACAGCCCAGTAGTATAACATGGCAGACGGACAAGAGTGTAGGGCCACTGATGGAACACTAGCATCCTATACTAAGCAGTAGGATAGCAGGTAAAGGTAACAACAATAGTAGCAAGGACAGGCTATGCAGTAGTATAGGATTAACTGAAAGCAGTAACATGCTACACTACTCTAATGCAAGCAGTATAGAGGAGAATAGGCGATATCTGATGATCAAGGGGGGCTTGCCTGGTTGCTCAGACAAGGAGGTGGTCGTCGGTGACGTAGTCGTACTCGGTGGCATCAGCGTCGGTCTCGTAGTCTACCGGAGATAAGAGGGGGAAGAAACAATGAATACAATGCAAACATAAACACGACGATGCGTGACGTGACAATGAGCGGTGCTAGGTGTGCCCTAACGTGGTATGAGGTGGTACCAGTTAAGGGGGGAAACATCCGGGAAAGTATTCCCGGTGTTTCGCGTTTTCGGGCAGAGGAGCCGGAGGGGGAAAGTTGCGAGTTCGATAGGTTAGGGGTGTGTGGCGGACGAACGGACTGCGTATCCGAATTCGTCTCGTCGTTCTGAGCAACTTTCATGTTGAAAATATTTTAATCTAAGTTACGGATTAAAAGATATGATTTTCTAAAGATTTTATTAATTTATGGAATTTAATTAATTATTTAATTAATTCGAAAAATGGATTTATGACATTAACATGATGTCATGTTGACGTCTGCAGTCAACAGAGTTGACTTGGTCAACCTGACATGTGGGTCCGGTGGGACCCACCTGTCATTCTCTGTTTAGGTTAATTACAGATTAGTTAATTTAATTACTATTTAATTAACCTAACTAGTTAATTAAATTAATTAAACCGGATTAATTAACTTAATTAATTCATTAGATAATTAATTAATTAATAATTAATTTTATTAAATCATTTTTTTATTTATTATTTTTATTTTTAATTCCTCTTTTTTTTATAAAACGTTATGGGCATGGGGCCCATCTGTCATAGGCCCCAGGGGCCTTAGCGGGTGCGGGCGGCGGGCACTGCCCGAGCGGGTGCGGGCGGGCGCCCGTCTGGTGGCCTCGCCCGTGGACAACGGGAGTAGGCACGGGATCAACCAGCGGCCACCGCTGGGGCTCCGGCGCGGCGGAGGGCGCTGCGGGAGGGGGGCCGCGGCCAAGTTTAGAGGACGGGAGGCGCACTTGCGGGGGAACAGGGGGCGACGGAGGCGAGGGAGCAGGGACGGAGCTGTGCGGGCGCCAGGGGCGCCGATGCGGGATGGGCGCGTGCGGGGCACGGCCCTAGTGGGCGCGCGTGGGGCGCCGGTGCGTGAGCGCGTGCACGCGAGGGAGAGAGGAGGAGAGGGCCTCACAGGGGGAGTAGGGTCTGGGGCAGCGGGGCTTGGGGCAGAGGACGGAGACGACAGCGTCGGGGAGGCAGTCCGACGAGGTAGTCCTGTTCGGCGGCGAAGATTGATCCGAGCGGCGTCGGGGGAGGTTGCCGGCGGGGACGACGAGCATCGACGAGGCCTGGGGAGGCTGGCAGGGATGAGGCGAGGCGACGAGGCGGCGCAGGTGGCACCAACGACGGCAGGGCGGCGGGGCGGCTCCGGCGGGGGTTCCGGGCGGCGGCAGGGCGCCTTTTCCCCCGATCCAGATCGGGGGGAAGCGAGGGGGGCGAGCGGGGTGGGGCGAGTGGGGGTCTCGTCCCCGATCCGGATTGGATCGGGAGGGGGGGAACAACGTGGGGGGGGAGTGCGGGGGCGAGTGGGGGCGTGGGGAATCGGGGGGCTAGGGTTTCTGGGGTGTGGGGTGGCCTATAGGCCAGGGGGCGGCCGACTGGGCCATGGCCCAGTTGGGCCGGTGGCCGAATGGGCCGGCCAGTTGGGTCGGCTGGCCCGGGGGGGTGCTTGCTTTTCTTTCCCTTTTCTCCTTTTGTATTTTCTTTCTTTTATTTATTTTATTACTTTTAGTTGCTATTTATTCTATTGATAACAAAATGCCAAAGTGGCACCTAAATTGATGTTTACTAATTATGCCACCGCCTCATAAATTTGCTAACCCAAAATAAAATAGTTTTGTAATTATTTAATATTTAAAGTATTTAAATAATAGTTTTTGCTACTGTTTTATTCATCTCATAGTTTTTAAGCATTTTATAATAGTGTGGTTCCTTCGCCATAATTACCTATGCAATATTTGGCACAACCCGAACATTTTAGCTTTATTGTTTGAAAACATTTGTTGTTTGTTTTTATTTTAAAATTTGAATTCGAACGGGATTGAGTCATCAGGAGATTAACAACAGTAACGGAGGTGACGTGGCATCATTAGCTTGGGATTACTGTAGTCTAATTATCCAGGCGTCACACCATTGCAGCCTATGCCGATACCCGAATGGAAGTGGGATAAGCTTGGCATGGATTCTATCACCGGAATACCCAGGACCCGATCAGGATATGATTCTATCTGGGTAGTAGTGGACCGCTTGACAAAAGGAGCTCACTGTATCCCAGTGAAAACCATATATACAAGTGCGAAGTTGGCCAAGATATACATGACCAGGATCGTATGTCTGCACGGAGTTCCGAGGACCATCGTATCAGATAGAGGAACACAATTTACTTCAAAGTTTCGGCACCAACTGCACCAGACTTTGGGAACCAGGCTGGAGTTTAGTACAACTTTTCACCCGTAGACAGATAGACAGACTAAGAGAGTCAATCAGATTTTGGAGGACACGTTGAGAGCTTGTGTGCTAGACTACGGGTCTAGTTGGGGTGATAATTTACCCTATGCGGAGTTCTCGTACAACAACAGCTACCATGCCAGTTTGAAGATGGCACCGTTTGAAGCCCTGTACGGAAGAAGATGCCGAACACGGTTCATGTGGGATGGAGTTGGAGACCGCTAGTTGTTTGGACCGGATTTTATTAAGGAGTCCGAAGAGAAGGTTAAGCTGATTCAAGATAGACTGAAGGTAGCTCAGTCCAAACAGAAGAGTTGTGTAGACTCGAAACGCAAGGAGGTAGTCTATGAAATCGGAGATAGAGCATATATGTGAGTGTCACCTCTGCGAGGAGTTAAGCGTTTTGGAGTCAAGGGAAAGTTAGCCCCGAGATTTGGAGTTAAGCATGTGAGAGGTTGCCTACAAGTTGGAATTACCCGAAGGACTGTCAGGAGTACATGATGTGTTTCACGTTTCCCAGCTGAAGAAATGCCATGCTGAGATGACCGATATTCCTCTAAGAGATACAGTGCCACTGGAAGCAATTCAGTTAGACAGTGATTTGACATATGAGGAGAAACCAGTCAGGATTCTCGAATTTGCCAGTCGAGTTACCCGCAGCAAGGTTATCAAGTTTTGCAAAGTTCAGTGGAGCCACCATACTGAGGACGAAGCCACTTGGGAATGAGAGGATGATCTACTCAAAGACCACCCACACCTATTCTCTAGCCAACCCGAATCTCGAGGGCGAGATTCATCTTAAGGGGGGTAGGTTTGTAACATCCCAAATTTTCAATTTGTAATGTTATACATAGGTCATTCATGCATATCATACTTTATTGCATTTCGTTTTGTGATCCTCGAAATCCTAAGCAACTCAAGGACCCTCGGGGAGAGTTGAGGATTTTCCTAGTTCTCATATTTGAACTTTTCTCAAATATCAAAACAAGGATCATTTTGGTTTTAATTATTTTTCTCTCCGAACATATTTCAAATTAAAATTATATGAGAGGAGATAATATGACTTCTCCAAAATAAATGAAATATCGGAGGAAAATATTAAAATCAAGTAAATAAATTTTATTTGGATTTTATTGCAATTTTATTTGAATTAGGAGAAATACTCGTTTTTCAAAATTGCATTAGAGGCCCAAATAAATGTTCACCTTGTTCGGCATATTTTTAGAGGATGGGGAAATTTTATTTTGGGATTTTTGGAGTCCGTTTAGTATATCATTTTTTCATTTTTCTGTGCGTCGGAATATTTTTTTAAAAAAATGAACCGCCTGCCCCTGGCTGTGTCTGCCTGGGACAGCGACCCGGCCGGCCCTCTTAAAATGCCGAAGGCCCGAGCCACTAGTCCCACGCCCAATCCGCCCGAAACCCTAGCCGCCCGAGCCGTCAGCTGCGCCGCCGACGCTGGACGTTGTCGCCGCCCCACCGCCGGACGCTGCCGCCGCCCTGCCACCGGAGTACGCCGCCGCCGCCGTCCCGTTCTACGAGGTAGCCTCCGTTTTTTAAAAACCGATTGGTTTTCGTAAACCTAGATCTCGTTTTTTTAGAATCAGTTTTATTTCGGTTTTTCTAGGTTTATTTATTTTGTGGACGTTCGTCCGTACATTCGTTTTAACGAACGCCGTTCATCCGTTAGTCACAGACAGCAAACGTTCGTTCGTTAGCCTGTTTTTCAGTTTTCTTTTTCCAGGATTTTCCACGATTATCTTCGATCGCGATTTCTGCCCTGATTTTCATTTTAGTTTATCTTTTTGCTCGTTTGTCGGAATCAGGCGATTCAAGCGCCTGGATCTTCGACTCGAAGCCCTCTTTCTGTTTAGACAACTTGAACAAGATTTTGGTACTATAAAATTTGACTTTAGTCCAGATTAGTAATCGGATCTTGTTTCTTTTGCAGTTTGAGTTTCGTTGCTCCGTTTGATTTGATTCTTTTTGCAAACTGGAGTTCTTCAGTTGAACTTTCTGGTTAGATCTTCTTATTTGAGATTTACCTGTGCATGTTTGCTTGATTGCTTATGTATGCTATTGTTTGTTTGCGGTAGAACACCCAGAGTGCGAAGCGTGCTACTACGAGTCTTTAGGATTTGCAGATCGTCAGCAAGGCAAGTAACACTTTGACCATACCCCTTTATCACCCTGTTTTTATGCATTAGTTTCAACCCTCACGCATTGCATGAGTAGGATCTCTTAACATGTGGGTCTTGGAAGTAGATGATGAGGTAGAACCTATTACCTGTTTTATTAGCAAACCCTGGGACTTACTTCTATGCTATGCTTATATTGCCTTGCTATGCTCGTAGACGTGGATTGGGTTTGAGTGTATCCATGACAAATGTGAGATTGTTAATTAATGGTTCAACTTAAGGTGGCAACTTTAATACACCTCTGGGTGGATTTCTTGTGGGCACCTGGAGAATCCAGTGTTGTCCTAGGATATCCCGGAGTACCCGTGTGGTCATCCTACGGTCCGCCACCCAGGCTCAAAGGGATCATAAGATTATTTCATGCTAGAAACTTCCGTGTGTAGCCACAAGCTATTATGGGCTCTAGCATAGTTGAGTAAGTTGTGGGAAACCTTTCCATGATGGGCTAGCAGATGTAGGGGATTGTAGGTGTACCGGCCTATCTATCGGTTAAGGGGACCTCTTCGGAAAGACTGTGTCTCGGTCATCCATTTCTCAAACACCATGCAGTGCAAGAAATACAACGGAGGAGACCGAGTCTTGTGGGGAAACATTCGCAAACCTCTATAGAGTGTACAAACTAATCATGGTTAGCCGTGTCCCCGGTTATGGACATCTTGAGTATCTGGTTCTTGGATTATCATATGGATCTCATTACTCTAAATAAATTTTGTTGGGTTAATAATTACTTTTAATTGGGATTGAGTTGGAGGAACCTTCTCAATGTTGTTGAACTACCATGATAGTTAAATAAAATATATTCCTTTATTGTAGGGAAAATTAGCTTTTCGCAAAACAATATAACCTTAGAGCCTCCACCAGCCATATATGCATGTAGTGATAGTTTTTATATGTTGATTGCTCTACTGTGTTATATTGCTAGCATATTCCATGTGCTGACCCGTTTTCAGGTTGCAACATATCACGTTGCAGACTTTTCAGACGAGGAGTAAGGTGCGATAGGTCATTTGTCATGCACTCAACTATGTCGTTGGAGTTGATGGACTCACTTTATCTTCCAAGCCTTCCGCTGTTATTATATTAGATGACCTTAAGCCATATTTATTGTAATAAGTTCTCTCTTGAGACATGATACGTCTCCGTCGTATCTACTTTTCCAGACACTTTTGCCCTTGTTTTGCACTCTAACTTGCATGATTTGAATGGAACTAAGCCGGACTGACGCTGTTTTCAGCAGAATTACCATGGTGTTATTTATGTCCAGAAACAAACGTTCTCGGAATGACCTGAAACTTCACAGAGCAACTTTTTGGAAAATATAAAAAAATACCTGAAAATATGAAGGCCAGGGGGCCTACAACCTGTCCACGAGGGTGGGGGCGCGCCTGCCCCCCTAGGGCACGCCCCCCTATCTCATGGGCCCCTTGGTGCCTCTCCAGCTCAAACTCCAACTCTATATATTGTGTTTCGGGGAGAAAAAATCAGAGAGAAGAATTCATCACGTTTTATGATACAGAGCCGCCGCCAAGCCCTAAAACCTCTCGGAAGGGCTGATCTGGAGTCCATTCGGGGCTCCGGAGAGGGGAATCCGTCGCCATCGTCATCATCAACCATCCTCCATCACCAATTTCATGATGCTCACCGCCGTGCGTGAGTTGAGTAATTCCATCGTAGGCTTGCTGGACGGTGATGGGTTGGATGGGATCTACCATGTAATCGAGTTAGTTTTGTTAGGGTTTGATCCCTAGTATCCACTATGTTCTGAGATTGATGTTGCTATGACTCTGCTATGCTTAATGCTTGTCACTAGGGCCCGAGTGCCATGTTTTCAGATCTGAACCTATTATGTTTTCATCAATATATGAGTGTTCTTGATCCTATCTTCCAAGTCTATAGTCACCTATTATGTGTTATGATCCATTAACCCCGAAGTGACAATAATTGGGATACTTATTGGTGATGACCATAGTTTGAGGAGTTCATGTATTCACTATGTGTTAATGCTTTGTTCCGGTTCTCTATTAAAAGGAGGCCTTAATATCCCTTAGTTTCCGTAAGGACCCCGCTGCCACGGGAGGGTAGGACAAAAGATGTCATGCAAGTTCTTTTCCATAAGCATGTATGACTATATTCGGAATACATGCCTACATTACATTGATGAACTGGAGCTAGTTCTGTGTCACCCTAGGTTATGACTGTTACATGATGAACCGCATCCGGCATAATTCTCCATCACTTATCCATTGCCTACGAGCTTTCCATATATTGTTCTTCGCTTATTTAATTTTCCGTTGCTATTGCTATCATCACTACAAAATACCAAAAACACTACTTTTACTACTGTTACCTTTTGCTACCGTTACCACTACTATCATATTACTTTGCTACTAAACACTTTGCTGCAGATATTAAGTTTCCAGGTGTGGTTGAATTGACAACTCAGCTGCTAATACTTGAGAATATTCTTTGGCTCCCCTTGTGTCGAATCAATAAATTTGGGTTGAATACTCTACCCTCGAAAAATGTTGCGATCCCCTATACTTGTGGGTTATCAGGACATTCGATGTAATAAGTGTGTAATTTTAGCTTGCAAAGATAGATATGAACTCAAAAGGTTATTATCTAAATGGAATAAGCAATCTCTAAATGCTAGAATGAAACCTGACCCTGCTTTTGTTACTTCACCTATCTGTGTTACTGATAAGGATTATGAATTCTCTGTTGATCCTAATATAATTACTTTGGTTGAATCTGATCCTTTTCATGGTTATGAATCTGAAACTGTTGTGGCACATCTTACTAAACTGAATGATATAGCCACCCTGTTCACTAAAGATGAGAGAACTCGTTATTTTTTATATCCTTAAAATATTTCCGTTCTCATTAAAGGGTGATGCTAAGATATGGTTTAATTCTCTTGATCCTGGTTGTGTGCGTAGTCCCCAAGATATGATTTATTACTTCTCTGCTAAATATTTCCCTGCTCATAAGAAACGAGCTGCTTTAAGGGATATATACAATTTTGTGCAAATTGAAGAAGAGAGTCTCCCACAAGCTTGGGGGAGGCTTCTCCAATTACTTAATGCTTTGGCTGATCATCCTCTTAAGAAAAATGAAATACTTGATATCTTTTATAATGGACTAACCAATGCCTCCAGAGATTACCTGGATAGTTGTGATGGTTCTGTTTCCAGGGAAAGAACACCAGATGAAGCTGAAATTATATTCAATAATATGTTGGCAAATGAAAATAATTGGACACCTCCTGAGCCAGTTCCTGAGCCTATTCCTAAACCAACTCCGAAGAAGAGGGGTATTCTATTTCTTAGTCCTGAAGATATGCAAGAGGCAAAGAAATCTATGAAAGAAAAAGGTATTAAAGCTGAATATGTTAAGAATTTACCTCCTATTGAAGAAATACATGGTCTTAATTTACCGCCTGTTGAAGAAACATATGATTTTAATCCTTTACCTATTGAAGAAACTCATGGTCTTGATAACCCGACACAGGTAGTAAAGGTAAATTCTCTCTATAGATATGATAAAGCTGAAATCCCATTTACTAAATTTGCTAGCCCATGTTTAGATGAGTTTGATAGATTTATGGCTAAGCAAGAAGATTTTAATGCTTATTTTGGTAGACAATTGAAATATGCTTGAACGCTTGGGTGATTATATGGCTAATGTTAAAGGTGAACTTAAACTTATTAGTAAACATGCTTCTATGGTTACCACTCAAGTAGAACAAGTACTTAAGGCTCAAAATGATTTGCTCAATGAATTGAATAGTAAGGATAATGATAATGCTGTTAGAGTGGCTACTAGAACTGGTAAAATGACTCAGGAACCTTTGTATCCTGAAGGCCACCCTAAGAGAATTGAGCAGGGTTCTCAAAGAAATAATATAGATGCACCTAGTCCTTCTAAAAGGAAGGAAAAGAAAAATGATAGGACTTTGCATGCTTCTAGTGAACCTGTTACTGAAACACCTAAGAATCCAAATGATATTTCTATTTCTGATGCTGAAACACAATCTGGTAATGAACCTGAAACTAGTGATAATGCTAATAATAATGTTCATGATGATGCTCAACCTAGTAATGATAATGATATAGAAATTGAACCTGCTGTTGATCTTGATAACCCACAATCAAAGAATCAACGTTATGATAAGAAAGACTTTGTTTCTAGGAAACATGGTAAAGAAAGAGAGCCTTGGGTTCAGAAACCCATGCCTTTTCCTCCCAAACCATCCAAGAAAAAGGATGATGAGGATTTTGAGTGCTTTGCTGAAATGATTAGACCTATCTTTTTGCGTATGCGATTAACTGATATGCTCAAAACAAATCCTTATGCTAAGTACATGAAAGATATTATTACCAATAAAAGAAAGATACCGGAAGCTGAAATTTCCACAATGCTTGCTAATTATACTTTTAAAGGTGGAATACCAAAGAAACTTGGAGATCCAGGAGTACCCACTATACCATGCTCCATTAAACGAAACTATGTTAAAACTGCTTTATGTGATCTTGGAGCCGATGTTAGTGTTATGCCTCTCTCTTTATATCGTAGACTTGATTTGAATAAGTTGACACCTACTGAAAAATCTTTGCAAATGGCTGATAAATCAACTGCTATACCTGTCGTATTTGTGAGGATGTGCCTATTGTAGTTGCAAACGTTACTATTTTGACGGACTTTGTTATTCTTGATATTCCCGAGGACGATAGTATGTCTATTATTCTTGGAAGACCCTTTTTGAATACTGGAGGGGCTGTTATTGATTGCACTAAAGGCAATGTCACTTTTCATGTTAATGGTAATGAGCATACGGTACACTTTTCGAGGAAACAACCTCAAGTTCATAGTATCAACTCTATTGGAAAAATTCCATCGATTATATTTGGAGGTTTTGAATTTCCTCTTCCTACTGTCAAGAAGAAATATGATATTCTTATTATTGGGGATGTGCATATCCCCGTTGAGGTAACATAGTGTTATTCGAAATTTCTCCGGTTCCATGTTATTTGGAATGAGTTCGTTAACAAGACTTGATCAACCTTGTTAGTGGATTCCTTTTGATGATCATGAGATGGATGAAACCAGAAGGCACAACCTTCTGTACCCCACTTTTACTTTCTGTTATTTATATTAAATAAAATAAAAATAATATTTCTCCGTCTGTTATTTGATTATCCGTGCAATATAAAAATACCCCGAAAATAAAAGTTCTCCAAATGCCCTGAAATTTAAATATGATTTTTTCCAGAATATTTGAGAATTTTTGGCACTGAAAACACAGCAGGGCGGCCAACCACCTGCCCACGAGGGTGGAGGGCGCGCCCCCTGCCTCGTGGGCCCACGGTGGCCCTCCTCCACTTATCCTTTCACTCACACACTTCTTCTTCCTCCCCCAAACATGAATAACCAGCTCAAACCCGAGTCCAAGCTCGTTTTGCTGCCATTTTCGATCTCCTTGCTCAAAGCACCTCTCACAAAACTGCTTGGGGAGATTGTTCCTTGGTATGTGACTCCTCCATTGGTCCAATTAGTTTTTGTTCTAGTGCTTTATTCATTGCAAATTTTTGCTGCTTAGGTGACCCTGTTCTTGAGCTTGCATGTCAAATTTATATGGTCAAAAGTAGTTTTGATGCATGATATAGGCTCTAGGCACTTGTAGGAGTAGTTGCTATCAATATTATTGAGTTTGGTTTACTTTTATTTTTAAGTTACTAAAAATTTTAGAATTTTTTAGAAAATGATAAAGAGATTTTTGAGGGGCTCATCGAGACGAAGCTCAAGGGAAAAGCAAAATGAAGAGGCACATAAGCCTAAATACAATTTGCCTCGCATCGCAGAGGTTAGGCCGTGTGAATGGCACTCGATGAATTCTTGAGAGAAACCGGGATTTATGAGGATTTTTATGAATTGGCAAAGAATGCAGGCCTCACCGACTTCCTCCATGACCAATGCGATCAGTATCTCTTACTCACAAATATCTTTGTGTAAAACTTTCATTTCCATTCTAGGAGCTCACCACCTAAGGTGGAGTTTTATTTATATGATGAGCATAAGGAGATGTCACTTTATGATTTTTGCCGTGTTTGTTTGGTCCCTTTCGGGGGCAAGACAGAAGAACCACATCGCGAGGATGTGGACGGGTTTATTGATACTATTACTGTAGGGGAAACAAGGAAGGTTTTCGATGCACGAATCACTAGCATACATTTCCCTGTTTTATGCTATTTTGCATTATTTGCTAGTCGTTGTTTAATTGGTCGCAGAAACTGTGGAAACCTTAGTATCCCTGATATTATTATTTTGCTCCACGGTTTATACGGTGATAACTCTGTTAGTATGGGCGGCATTATTGCTAAACGGTTAAGTCTGAACCGTACCAAGGGCACCATGTTTGGAGGCATCTATGATTCACGCCTAGCTGCACATTTTAACATACCTATTAGGCATTATGAGAAGGAAGAAAAAGTGTTGCCTCGTGTTTATTTAGATTATAAAAGTATGGTGGCACATGATTTTATTATTAAGAATAGGGAAGGAGAGCTTAAATATAAATTGTTCTTTGATAAACATCATCCTAAGACTATTACCTTGCCTGCTCCTTCTTTGTTTGATTTATCTGCAGGCCAGTACCTTGTCCCGTTAAAGGCTATTCATGCCTACCCGAACCCTGCACCAGCCTTGGAGCTAGAGCCGGAACCACAAGTTGATCCTTCACGACAATCTAATTAACAGTGGGATCCGGAGATGATTGCCAACCAGTGGCAACCAGAGTCTTCTTCTTCTTCTCAGTATGACCCCAACTACTATTATGAATATCCGCCAGGCCAGCCGTGGCCATAAACCAACTTAGGCCAAAAGCCTAAGCTTGGGGGAGTACGTATTTCCCACCGACATTACATTTATGTTCACACACTCATTGCTAGATGTCGGTGCTGATACTTTTTAATTGTATCATCCATGCTAGTTTATTTTCCTTTTTATGCTTTCTTCTTGTGTGTTTAATAAACCTTAAGAAAAACCAAAAAAACAGTTGTAGCTTTTAGTTAGTTTAATTTCCATGCTTGTAGTAGTAATTAAAAAGAAAACCCAAAAAGATTTCCGGTTCTTCTTTTACTTGTTGGGAGCTCTCCCGTGTAAATAGTTTTATTTCTTTTCTTTTCTTTGGGGTCGATAGGAGAAGACCATAATTAAATTGTTGAAGTGGCTCTTGTATGCATACTTGTTGATCTGACAAAATAGCCCATATTGCCTTGTCTTCTCCTGTTTATTGAATGATTGCAGATTCCCGCTTAGTCGAATGCACGTGCACTGTTATTATTATTCACATCGTTCAGTCGTGCAAGTGAAAGGCAATTATGACGATATATGATGGACTGACTGAGATGAGAAAAGCTGGTATGAACTCGACCTCTTTTGTTTTTGTAAATATGATTAGTTCATCGTTCCTAATTCAGCCTATTATGAATAAACATGTTTGCAATGACAACTAGAGATCATAGTTCCTTGTGCCATGCTTGATTAGCTATGAGTCATAATGGTTTACCTTGCGTGCCAACATGCTATTGAGATGGTTATGATGTGGTATGATAGGGTGGTATCCTCCTTTGAATGATTTAAGTGACTTGACTTGGCACATGTTCATGCATGTAGTTGAAACAAAATCAACATAGCCTTCACGATATTTATGTTCATGGTGGATTATATCCTACTCATGCTTGCATTCGTTGTTGATTAATTTTAATGCATGTTCATGACTATTGTCGCTCTCTAGCTGGTCGCTTCCTAGTCTTTTGCTAGCCTTCACCTGTACTAAGCGGGAATACTGCTTGTGCATCCAATCCCTTAAGCCCCAAAGTTATTCCACATGAGTCCACTATACCTACCTATATACGGTATCTACCTGCCATTCCAAGTAAATTTGCATGTGCCAAACTCTAAACCTTCAAATAAATATCCTGTTCTGTATGCTTGAATAGCTCATGTATCAACTACGGCTCTCTGTATCTTCCATGTTAGGCGGGTTATTCTCAAGAGGAGTGGACTCCGCTCCTCACTCACGAGATAACTGGCTGGTCACCGGGATGCCCAGTCCCATGCTTTATGCAAACTAAATCAAAATAATTGCAAACAAAACTCCCCCTGGGACTCTTGTTAGTTGGAGGCACTCGTTGTTTCGAGGAAGCCATGGATTGATGCTTGTTGGTGGAAGGGGGAGTATAAACTTTATCATTCTGTTTGGGAACCGCCTATAATGTGTGTAGCATGGAAGATATCGCCATCTCTTGGTTGTTATGTTGACAATGAAAGTATAACGCTCAAAATATTATTCACCTCTGTTTCAAAACCGAGCTTTGGCACCTCTACAAATCCCTGCTTCCCTCTGTGAAGGGCCTATCTATTTACTTTCATGTTGAGTCATCGTCTTCTTATTAAAAAGCACCAGTTGGAGAGCATCGCTGTCATTTGCATTCATTACTGTTAGTTTACATTGAGTATGACTTGACTGGATCTCTTTTACCATGAATTACAATGTCTAGTCAGTCCTTGATCTTTAAAGGTGCTCTGCATTTATGTTTTGTGGTCTCAGAAAGGGCTAGCGAGATACCAAATTGTTATATCATATTATGATTGTTTTGAGAAAGTGTTGTCATCCGAGATTTATTATTATGACTCGCTAGTTGATTATGCCATTGATATGAGTAAACTTGAGACCTAAGCATTATTGTGAATGTGGTTAGTTATAATCTTTGCTGAAAACTTGAATGCTGGCTTTACATATTTACAACAACAAGAGCAAACAGAGTTTGTAAAAGTTTTTCTTTATCACTTTCAGTTTATCAACTGAATTGCTTGAGGACAAGCAAAGGTTTAAGCTTGGGGGAGCTGATACGTCTCTGTCGTATCTACTTTTCCAAACACTTTTGCCCTTGTTTTGGACTCTAACTGGCATGATTTGAATGGAACTAACCCGGACTGACGCTGTTTTCAGCAGAATTACCGTGGTGTTATTTATGTGCAGAAACAAACGTTCTCGGAATGACCTGAAACTTCACGGAGCAACTTTTTGGAAAATATAAAAAATACCTACAAAAGATGAAGGCCAGGGGGGCCTACCACCTGTCCACGAGGGCGCCCCCTACCTCGTGCCCCCCTGGTGCCTCTCCGACTCCAACTCCAACTCTATATATTGTGTTTCGGGGAGAGAAGAATTCATCGTGTATTACGATACAGAGCCGCCGCCAAGCCCTAAAACCTCTCAGGAGGGCTGATCTGGAGTCCGTTCGGGGCTCCGGAGAGGGGAATCCGTCGCCATCGTCATCATCAACCATCCTCCACCACCAATTTCATGATGCTCACCGCCGTGCGTGAGTTGAGTAATTCCATCGTAGGCTTGCTGGACGGTGATGGGTTGGATGGGATCTACCATGTAATCGAGTTAGTTTTGTTAGGGTTTGATCCCTAGTATCCACTATGTTCTGAGATTGATGTTGCTATGACTCTGCTATGCTTAATGCTTGTCACTAGGGCCCGAGTGCCATGTTTTCAGATCTGAGCCTATTATGTTTTCATCAATATATGAGTGTTCTTGATCCTATCTTGCAAGTCTATAGTCACCTATTATGTGTTATGATCCATTAACCCTGAAGTGACAATAATTGGGATACTTATTGGTGATGACCATAGTTTGAGGAGTTCATGTATTCACTATGTGTTAATGCTTTGTTCCGGTTCTCTATTAAAAGGAGGCCTTAATATCCCTTAGTTTCCGTAAGGACCCCGCTGCCACGGGAGGGTAGGACAAAAGATGTCATGCAAGTTCTTTTCCATAAGCATGTATGACTATATTCGGAATACATGCCTACATTACATTGATGAACTGGAGCTAGTTCTGTGTCACCCTAGGTTATGACTGTTACATGATGAACCGTATCCGACATAATTCTCCATCACTTATCCATTGCCTACGAGCTTTCCATATATTGTTCTTCGCTTATTTAATTTTCCGTTGCTATTGCTATCATCACTACAAAATACCAAAAACACTACTTTTACTACTGTTACCTTTTGCTACCGTTACCACTACTATCATATTACTTTGCTACTAAACACTTTGCTGCAGATATTAAGTTTCCAGGTGTGGTTGAATTGACAACTCAGCTGCTAATACTTGAGAATATTCTTTGGCTCCCCTTGTGTCAAATCAATAAATTTGGGTTGAATACTTTACCCTCGAAAACTGTTGCGATCCCCTATACTTGTGGGTTATCAAGACATTCGATGTAATAAGTGCGTGATTGCCACACTGTTATAAATCCTTCGAGTACTATGTGTGTTTGCATTACCGATCCAGGGATGACACTGAAGCACAGAGACTTGACCGTTTGAGGTCGGGTCGCTACATGCATGGTATCAGAGAGATAAAACATAAAAGTAGGTGTTGTTATCATAAATTTAGAATATATTACTAAATATTATAAATAGCGAGTGTAGAATAATGATGGATCGGTGTGCGGAATTGTCTTAGGCAATTGTTAACAAGACCGGTAGTCGTCATTGCAATTTCATATCAGGGAGAGGCATAAGGTAACATACTTTCTCTTCTTTGATCATATGCACTTATGATTGGAACTCTAGCAAGCATCTGCAACTACTAAAGATCATTAAGGTAAAACCCAACCATAGCATTAAAGCATCGAGTCCCCTTTATTCCATACGCAACAACCCCCTTACTCGTGTTTATGCTTCTGTCACTCAAGCAACCCACTATAAGCGAATCATGAGCGTATTGCAACACCCTACAACGGGAATCCCTCATGCTTGCGCGACACGGAGGGCACGATAGGACAACACCAGAATAAAACATACAACTCGTACCAATCTAGATCGTCAATCAACCCAAAGACAAAGGATATCTACTCAAAACATCATAGGATGGCAACACATCATTGGATCATAATATGTGGCATAAAGCACCATGTTCAAGTAGGGATTACAGCGGGGTGCGGGAGAGTGGACCGCGTAAAAGAGATGAGGGTGATGATTATGATGGTGATGTTGATGAAGACGATCACCTCGGCGATGATTCCCCTCTCGATGGCACTCCGGTGCCACCAAGAGAGTGGAGGAGAGGTTCTCCCCCTTGTGCTTCCTCCTCCATGGCCTCCCCCTAGATGGGGAGAGGTTCTCCCTCTAGTCCTTGGCCTTCATGGTGATGATGGCCCCTCCGGGATCCTCCTCCACAGCCTTCGGTGATGATGCCCCCTCCGGCAGGGTGCCAGAGAGGGCCCAGATTGATTTCTAGTGGCTACAGAGGCTTGCGGCGGTGGAACTTCCGATCTAGGTTATTTTCCGGAGGTTTGTGCACTTTTAGGAGAGGTTGGCATCGAGAACGAGTCAGGGGGCCCCACAGGAAGTACACGAGGCACAGGGACGCGCCCAGGGGGGTGGGCACGCCCCCCACCCTCATGGGGCCCAAGGGACTCCCCTCCTGTAGATTTTTGTTCCAATAATTTTTATATTTTCCAGAACAAATCTCAGTTGATTTTCATCGCATTCCGAGAACTTTTATTTCTGCACAAAAACAACACCATGGTAGTTCTGCTGAAAATAGCGTCAGTCTGGGTTAGTTCTAATCAAATCGTACCAAAATCATATAAAACTATTGTAAACTTGGCATGGATACTTCATAAATTATAGATACATTGTAGACGTATCAGCATCCCAAGCTTAATTCCTGCTCGTCCTCGAGTAGGTAATGTTGGGGGACGTTGCAGAAAAACAAAAAAATTCCTACGGTTTCACCAAGATCCATCTAGGAGTTCATCTAGCAATGAGTGATCGGATTGCATCTACATACCTTTGTAGATCACGCGCGGAAGCGTTCAAAGAACGGGGATGAGGAAGGCGTACTCGACGTGATCCAAATCACCGGAGATCCTAGCGCTGAACGGACGGCACCTCCGTGTTCAACACACGTACAGTCAGCGTAACGTCTTCTCCTTCTTGATCCAGCAAGGGGGAGAAGAGGTTGAGGAAGATGGCTCCAGCAGCAGCACGACGGCGTGGTGGTGATGAAGCTGCAGTACTCCGGCAGGGCTTCGCCAAGCACTATGGAGGAGGAGGATGTGTTGGAGAGGGAGAGGGAGGCACCAAAGATGTGTTATGAGAGGCCCTCCCTTCCCCAATATATATAGGGAGTCCAAGGGGGGGCGCCGGCCCTAGGAGATCCAATCTCCTAGGGGGGGGGCAAGGGAGGAATCCCTCCTCCCCAAGGCACCTAGGAGGTGCCTTCCCCTTTTGGGACTCTTCCCTTCCTTTAACCCTAGGTGCATGGGCCTCTTGGGGCTGGTGCCCTTGGCCCATATAGGCCAAGGCGCAACCCCTACAGCCCATGTGGCCCCCCGGGGCAGGTGGCCCCACCCGGTGGACCCCCGGGACCCTTCCGGTGGTCCCGGTACAATACCGGTGACCCCGAAACTTGTCCCGATGCCCGAAATAGCACTTCCTATATATAATTCTTTACCTCCGGACCATTCCGGAACTCCTCGTGACGTCCGGGATCTCATCCGGGACTCCGAACAACATTCGGGTTACTGCATATACATATCCCTACAACCCTAGCGTCACCGAACCTTAAGTGTGTAGACCCTACGGGTTCGGGAGACATGTAGACATGACCGAGACGACTCTCCGGCCAATAACCAACAGCGGGATTTGGATACCCATGTTGGCTCCCACATGCTCCTCGATGATCTCATCGGATGAACCACGATGTCGAGGATTCAAGCAACCCCACATACAATTCCCTTCGTCAATCGGTATGTTACTTGCCCGAGGTCCGATCGTCGGTATCCCAATACCTCGTTCAATCTCGTTACCGGCAAGTCACTTTACTCATATCGTAATGCATGATCCCGTGACCAGACACTTGGTCACTTTGAGCTCATTTTGATGATGCATTACCGAGTGGGCCCAGTGATACCTCTCCGTCATACGGAGTGACAAATCCCAGTCTTGATCCGTGTCAACCCAACAGACACTTTCAGAGATACCCGTAGTATACCTTTATAGTCACCCAGTTACGTTGTGACGTTTGGCAAACCCAAAGCACTCCTACGGTATCTGGGAGTTACACGATCTCATGGTCTAAGGAAAAGATACTTGACATTGGAAAACTCTAGCAAACGAACTATACGATCTTATGCTATGTTTAGGATTGGGTCTTGTCCATCACATCATTCTCCTAATGATGTGATCTCGTTATCAATGACATCCAATGTCCATAGTCAGGAAACCATGACTATCTATTGATCAACGAGCTAGTCAACTAGAGGCTTACTAGGGACATGTTGGTGTCTTTTATTCACACATGTATTACGATTTCCGGATAACACAATTATAGCATGAATAAAGACAATTATCATGAACAAGGAAATATAATAATAATGCTTTTATTATTGCCTCTAGGGCATATTTCGAACAGGTAAATGATAAAAGAAATAATTTATGAAGTATGAATGCTAGCAAGTGCATAAGTTTGATCAATGATAGTTCCAATCACTTTTTCTAGCATCATTATATATCATAACAGTAGCTCAACTCATAAAACTTCTCATGATCAAGTAACAAGCTATTCACATGTTAAAGTATAGATCATAAACTTTCTTGAGAACTCACAAACCTTGCTCTTAGTCATCAAACAATTGCAATTCATCTTATTTTCGGGAAGAGTATATGTAAGAGCTTTGATTCAGCAAATTCTACATACTCAACTATCATTTAATCTTTCGCAATTGCTAACACTCATGTGATATTTATGGTTTCAAAGTTTTAATCGGACACAGAGAAAGATAGGGGCTTATAGTTTCGCCTCCCAACATTTTATCTCAAGGGTAATGTCAACAATAATAATATATGAAAACCTACATCCAAGTGGATATATATATATATATATATATATATATATATATATATATATATATATATATATATATATATTCGGATCGCTCCAACATAAAGTGCTTGCCAAAGGAAAAAGTGTAAAAAGGAAAGGTGATGATCACCGTGACTCTTGTATAAGGGTAGAAGGTAAAAGTAAAAGATAGACCCTTCGTAGAGGGAAGCAGAGGTTGTCATGCACTTTTATGGTTAAATGCCCAAACTCTTAATGCAAAAGAATGTCACTTTATATTGCCTCTTGTGATAAAGACCTTTATTATGCAGTCTGTCGCTTTTATTTCTTCCCTATCACAAGTTCGTATAAAGCTCATTTTCTTCGCATTAATAGATCATACATATTTAGAGAGAAATTTTTATTGCATGCACCGATGACAACTTACTTGAAGGATCTTACTCAATCCATAGGTAGGTATGGTGGACTCTCATGGCAAAACTAGTTTAAGGAATGTTTGGAAGCACAAGTAGTATCTCTACTTGGTGCAAAGAATTTAGCTAGCATGAGAGGGAAAGGAAGCTCAACATGTTGGATGGTCCAAGACAATATAACGTTTCAGATATAGGAAAACATAACCCATTAAGTTGTCTTCCTTGTCCAACATCAACCTTTTAGCATGTCATATTTTAATGAGTGCTCACAATTGCAAAAGATGTCCAAGATAGTATATTTATATGTGAAATCTCTCTTCCTTCAATATTCTTTCATGAATTGTTCAAGTGACCAATTCTGCGTTTGCTAACTTCCAATAAGTTTACTACCTATATTATGTGTGAAGTCATTAATCCCCATGTTGTAAGCATATGAAACATATATAAATTCAGATTTATGATATTCAATTCATTCAACCATTTACTCATAGGTTATATGTGAAGCACGTGAGTAAATGACAAACTACTCCAAAAAGATATAAGTGAAGAACACTGAGTAGTCAAATAATTAATAGCCATGGGAGGATACTTTTTCATTCAAGATTTCAGATCCAATTATTTTATTCAAACAGCAAGTAAAATTGAAAATACGCTCAAAGCAAAACACATATCATGTGAGAAATAAAAATATAGCTCCGAGTAAGGTATACCGATAGTTTTGAAGACGAAAGAGGGGATGCCTTCCGGGTCATCCCCAAGCTTAGGCGCTTGAGTCTTCCTTGAATATTACCTTGCGGTGCCTTGGGAATCCCCAAGCTTAGGGTCTTTCCACTCCTTATTCTCCTCATATCGACATCTCACCCAAACCTTGAAAACTTCAATCACACAAAACTTAAAGGAACTTCGTGAGATATGTTAGTATGATATAGAGTAAACCATTCACTTTGGTACTGTCAAAGACAAGGTTCATAATTGCTCTCACAAAATTCCTACTTTACCATATCATTTGTACAATATATATTGAGAAATATAAACCATAGAACTAGAAAACAAGCAACATACATCAGACCGCATGTTGGCTCCTACATATTCTACGAAGATCGTTATCGGTCAGACCGCATAACAACATACGTTTTTCCCTTTGTCATCGGTATTTTACTTTCCCGAGATTCGATCATCGGTATCTCAATACCTAGTTAGATCTCGTTATCGGCAAGTCTCTTTACTGTTTAGTAATACATCATCTCGCAACTAACTCATTAGTTGAAATGCTTGCAAGGCTTATGTGATGTGCATTACCGAGAGGGCCCAGAGATACCTCTCCGACAATCGGAGTGACAAATCCTAATCTCGAAATACGCCAACCCAACATGTACCTTTGAAGACACCTGTAGAGCTCCTTTATAATCACCAGGTTACGTTGTGACATTTGGTAGCACACAAAGTGTTCCTCCGGCAAATGGGAGTTGCATAATCTCATAGTCATAGGAACATGTATAAGTCATGAAGAAAGAAATAGCAACATACTAAATGATCGGGTGCTAAGCTAATGGAATGGGTCATGTCAATCACATCATTCTCCTAATAATGTGATCCCGTTAATCAAATGACAACACATGTCTATGGTTAGGAAACATAACCATCTTTGATTAATGAGCTAGTCAAGTAGAGGCATACTAGTGACGTTTGGTTTGTCTATGTATTCACATAAGTATTATGTTTCCGGATAATACAATTCTAGCATGAATAACAAACATTTATCATGATATAAGGAAATAAAATAATAACATTATTATTGCCTCTAGGGCATATTTCCTTCAGAGTGCGCGTCGGAGTCATCGGATGATGAGTCCGATACAACCTTGCGCCGGAGACCCTTTCGGGTCCCCGTGGCCTTCTTCTTGGTCTTCTTCACCGTTACCTTGTAAGGTGCCGGAGCCAGCATCTCCGTCAAGAGAGCATCTGCAGGATCTTCAGGCAGGGGGGCTGGGCAATCGAGCTGCTCCGCTGTCTTTATCCAGTCCTGTTAATGACATGGAAGCTTAGATCCCACACATGATTTAAACTGGGGCAAATAAATATCCTAGGAGATATAAAAACTTACCGGATTGGCACAGCGCTTTGCGCTGAGTCCGCGGTCCTCGGTGAGGGGAGGAGGTACCTCGGTGCCCTTGAATAGCACCCTCCAGACATCCTCGTGCGTCATGTCATAGAGCTCTCGCAGCGTCCGGTGCTTGGCCGGGTCGAACTCCCACAAATCGAATGCCTGTCGTTGACACGGGAGGATCCGATAGAAGATCATGACCTGGACCATGTTGACGAGCTTGATTTTCTTGCTCATCATGTTCCTGATGCAGGTCTGGAGTCCGGTCAGCTCTACCGGAGAACCCCAGGACTGGCCCTTCTCTTTCCAGGAGGTGAGCCGCGTGGGGATTCTGGATCGAAATTTGGGGGCCGCCACCCAGTTGGTGTCGCGCGGCTCGGTGATGTAGAACCACCTCGATTGCCACCCCTTTATGGTATCCACATAGGAGCCCTCGAGCCAGGTGATGTTAGGCATTTTTGCCCACCATGGCACCTCCGCACTCTGCTTGCTGGCTGACCACCACCTTCGGTTTAACATTGAAGGTTTTCAGCCATAGGCCGAAGTGGGGCCTGATGCAGAGGAAGGCCTCGCACACGACGATAAACACTGAGATGTTGAGGATGAAGTTGGGGGCCAGATCATGAAAATCCAGCCCGTAGTAGAACATGAGCCCGCGGACAAACGGGTGGAGGGGAAATCCCAGTCCGCGAACGAAATGGGTAAGAAAATCTACCCTCTCATGGGGTTCAGGCGTAGGGATGATCTGCCCCGCATCTAGCAGCCGGTGCGCGATATCCGCGGCCAGATATCCGGCTACCCATAACTTTGCGATGTGCTCCTCCGTGACGGAGGAGACCATCCACTTGCCTCCTGCTCCGGATATGCTTGGAGTGGTTTGAGAATAAAAACGCGAACTTGGGCGCTGGAGCTCGAGTGCGTGCGAATGGATAAGCAAGGAGGTAGAAGGCGTGGGTAAAAGGGGTGAATCCTTATCCCTTTATAAGGATGGAAGAGGTGATGCGCCTCCCCACTTGCCTGGTAAAATCGCGTATTCCCCAGGTGGCGTAATTGATGGCGCAGTTGGGTTATCCACGTCCGTATTGATGAGAATCCCGTAATAAGGGGGACACGATCTCTGCTTTGACAAGACGTGTCAAGAAAACCGCCCCACAATATATGCGGTGCTGGTTGAGAAAAAGGTTCGAATAATGACCGGGCCATGACGTGATGTCATGCTGTCAAACGTGTCAGGAGATTGGATTTGTGGAAATATTATTCTCTCTACATTAGTATGTGGAACTTGTTTTGCAGAGCCGTACACTATTCTTGTGTTCAAAATCTTCTATGGAGTATCCGGAGGATGAACCCGCCTTGCAATGCCGAAGACAAAACTGCGCGCCGGACTCATCGTCATTGAAGCCTGGTTCAGGGGCTACTAAGGGAGTCCTGGATTAGGGGGTCTCCGAACAGCCGGACTATATCCTTTGGCCGGACTGTTGGAATATGAAGATACAAGATTGAAAACTTTGTCTCGTGTCCGGATGGGACTCTCCTTGGCGTGGAAGGCAAGCTTGGCAATACGGATATGTAGATCTCCTCCCTTGTAACCGACTCTGTGTAACCCTAGCCCCCTTCGATGTCTATATAAACCGAAGGGTTTAGTCCGTAGGACAACATACAATCATATCATAGGCTAGCTTCTAGGGTTTAGCCTCTATGATCTCGTGGTAGATTAACTCTTGTAATACTCATATCATCAAGAACAATCAAGCATGACGTAGGGTATTACCTCCATCAAGAGGGCCCGAACCTGGGTAAACATCATGTCCCCTGCCTCCTGTTACCATCCGCCTTAGACACACAGTTCGGGACCCCCTACCCAATATCCGCCGGTTTTGACACCGACAGTGGGTGTGCATCCATCTTGCTTGCTCACGAAGACCTAGGGCATTTGAGGAAGCCCATCATTGGAATACCTCCGTCCCATAATGTAAGACGTTTTTTAACACTACATTAGTGTTAAAAAATGTCTTACATTATGGGACGGAGGGAGTACAAGCCAAGTTATATAATGAAAGATTCCCACTAGTATATGAAAGTGACAACATGGGAGACTCTCTATCAGGAATATCATGGTGCTAGTTTGAAGCACAAGTGTGGTAAAAGGATAGTAGCATTGCCCCTTCTCTCTTCTCTCATTTTTTTGTTTTTTGGGCCCTTCTCTTTTTTATGGCATCTTTTTTGTTTTTTGGTGCATGCTACGGGACTTGCCAACCTCAACACAAGTATTTCCCAATTTCACAATTACTCAACTAGCACAACTCTAATATTACCACCTTTATATCTCAAAACAATTATCAAGTATCAAACTTCTCATAGTATTCAATTCACTTTATATGAAAGTTTTTATTATATCCCTCTTGGATGCCCATCATATTAGGACTAAATTCATAACCAAAGAAATTACCATGCTGTTCAGGACTCTCAAAATGATATAAGTGGAGCATGAGAGTTCATCTATTTCTTCAAAATAAAACTACCATCGTGCTCTAAAAAGATATAAGTGAAGCACTAGAGCAAATGACAAACTACTCCAAAAGATATAAGTGAATATAAATGAGTAGTCGAATAATTATGCAACTATGTGAAGACTTTCTAACATTTAATAATTTCAGATCTTGGTATTTTATTCAAACATCAAGCAAAACAAAATAAAATAACATGACGCTCCAAGCAAAACACATATCATGTGGTGAATAAAAATATAGCTCCAAGTAAAGTTACCGATGAACGAAGACGAAAGAGGGGATGCCTTCAGGGGCATACCCAAGCTTAGGCTCTTGGTTGTCCTTGAATATTACCTTGGGGTGCCTTGGGCATCCCCAAGCTTAGGCTCTTTCCAGTCCTTGTTCCATATTCCATCGAATCTTTACCCAAAACTTGAAAACTTCACAATACAAAACTTAACAGAAAACTCGTAAGCTCCGTTAGTATAAGAAAATAAATCACCACTTAGGTACTGTTGTGAACTCATTCTAAATTCATATTTGTGTAGTATCTACTGTATTCGAACTCATCTATGGTTCATACCCTCCGATACTACTCATAGATTCATCAAAATAAGCAAACAACACATAGAAAACAGAATCTGTCAAAAACAGAACAGTTTGTAGTAATCTGGATCAAACGTATACTTCTGGAACCCCAAAAATTCTAAAATAAATTGCTGGACGTGAGGAATTTATCTATTAATCATCTTAAAAAATAATCAACTAAGTATCACTCTCCAGTAAAACATAGCAGCAAATCTCGTGAGCGCTAAAGTTTCTGTTTTTTACAGCAAGGTCGCAAAGACTTTCCCCAAGTCTTCCCAAAGGTTCTACTTGGCACAAACACTAACTAAAACATAAAAACTCAATCATAACACAGGATAGATAAATTATTTATTACTAAACAGGAACAAAAAACAAGGAAAAAATAAAATTGGGTTGCCTCCCAACAAGCGCTTACGTTTAACGCCCCTAGCTAGGCATGATGATTTCAATGATGCTCACATAAAAGATAAGAATTGAAACATAAAGAGAGCATCATGAAGAATATGACTAGCACATTTAAGTCTAACCCACTTCCTATGCATAGGGATTTTGTGAGAAAACAACTTGTAGGAACAAGAATCAACTTGCATAGGAAGGTAAAACAAGGATAACTTCAAGATTTTCAACACATAGAGAGGAAACTCGATATTATTGAAACTCCTACAAGCATATATTCCTCCCTCATAATAATTTTCAGTAGCATCATGAATGAATTCAACAATATAACCATCACATAAAGTATTCTTTTCATGATCTACAAGCATCGAATTTTTATTACTCTCCATGTAAGCAAATTTCTTCTCATTCGGAATAGTGGGAGTATCATAAGAAACTCGAATACTAGAAATTGTTTCCACATTAAAAGAGTAATGTTCAGAAAGAGAGTAATCATAATCATGACAAGTTTTATAAATATAATCATCACTACATTTTATAGCATAAGTGTCATCACAATAATCATCATAAGTCGCAACTTTATTCTCAGCATAATCAATTGAAACCTCTTCCAAGATAGTGGAATCATTACTAAATAAAGTCATGACCTCTCCAAATCTAATTTTATAATTGTCACAATAAGATTCAACACCCTCCAAAATAGTGGGATCATTACTTCCTAAAGTTGACACTCTTCCAAACCCACTTTCATCAATACAACCATCATAAATAGGAGGCATGCTATCATCATAATAAATATGCATATCAAAACTTGGGACGTTAAATATATCATGTTCATGAAAGTAGCATCCCCAAGCTTGGGACAAACATTAATTGCAGAGAATACATTCTCAAACATGTCATTCTCATCAAACATAGCATCCCCAAGCTTGGGCCTTTTCATATCATAAGCATAATCACTCTCATCATTAATAGTATGGATAACACCAATAGTATAACAATTATCGTCATCACAATGAGTAATAGGAGCAACATCATTTGGGAGGGATACATTTTTACCTTTGCTTCTCCATCTTTTCTTTTTCTTCTTCACATCATGTGTGGGTTTAATCCTCTTTTCGGAGCTCCTTATAAATGAGATTGGTTGAATAGGAGGCTCCTCCTCGTTACCTGATTCATCATAAGAAATAATAGGAGAATATTGGGAAGTCTCTTCCCTTTCATTAGTATTCTCTTCATCTTCTATTTGTTTTCTTGTCTTTATGTAATTGGCAATATACGGATTTTTAATGCAATTCACCGCGCAATACATATAAATTTTCTCTAGATCAAAATCAAGAAATCTATCAAGATTAAATTTGGAATACCCTCAGTTATACATTTCATTTCTTCATACCCCAAAAGAAGACTAAGCTCTTTATGATGCTCAAGGGTAATCAAGTTATCACAATTTTTGGACACGATTTGATCATGAAACAAATAGCATTGGAGCTTTAAATTACCAAGTTCATTACAAAGTTCACAAGGATGGCGATAAATATTGAATCTTTCAGCACAATCATCGAGCCTTTCTTGCAACCATTTAGTTTCCAAATACTTATGCCTCTTGCAAAATCTATCTTTCCTATTTGGTGTGTGCTTGCAAGCTCTATGTATTCAACAAAATTTGACATGCTTATAAGAGACATTTTCATCATGACTAGTGCAATCATCATTAGTACTATGGATATTCAAAGATTTCATACTAATAACATTGCAATCATGATCATCATTCAAAGATTTAGTGCCAAACATTCTAATGCATTCTTATTCTAACACTTTGGCACAATTATCTGGAATCCTTATTTTCATGAAATATATTAAAAAGATGAAGCATATGAGGTACCCTTAATTCCAATTTTTTGTAGTTTTCTTTTATAAACTAAACTAGTGATAAAACAAGAAAAAATATTCGATTGCAAGATCTAAAGATATACCTTCAAGCGCTAACCTCCCCGGCAACGGCGCCAGAAAAGAGCTTGATGTCTACTACACAACCTTCTTCTAGTAGACGTTGTTGGGTCTCCAAGTGTAGAGGTTTGTAGGACAGTAGAAAATTTCCCTCAAGTGGATGACCTAAGGTTTATCAATCTGTGGGAGGCGTAGGATGAAGATGGTATCTCTCAAACAACCCTGCAACCAAATAGCAAAGAGTCTCTTGTGTCCCCAACACACCCAATACAATGGTAAATTGTATAGGTGCACTAGTTCGGCGAAGAGATGGTGATACAAGTGCAATATGGATGATAGATATAGGTTTCTATAATCTGATATAAAAACAGCAAGGTAAATAATGATAAAAGTGAGCGAAAATGGTATTGCAATGCGTTGAAACAAGGCCTAGGGTTCATACTTTCACCAGTGCAAGTTCTCTCAACAATAACAAGATAATTGGATCATATAACTATCCCTCAACATGCAACAAAGAGTCACTCCAAAGTCACTAATAGCGGAGAACAAACGAAGAGATTATGGTAGGGTACGAAACCACCTCGAACTTATCCTTTCTGCTTGATCTATTCAAGCGTCCGTAGTAAAATAACACGAAGCTATTCTTTCCGTTCAATCTATCCTAGAGTTCGTACTAGAATAACACCTTAAGACACAAATCAACCAAAACCCTAATGTCACCTAGATACTCCAATGTCACCTCAAGTATCCATGGGTATGATTATACGATATGCATCACACAATCTCAGATTCATCTATTCAACCAACACAAATAATTTCAAAGAGTGCCCCAAAGTTTCTACCAGAGAGTCAAGATGAAAACGTGTGCCAACCCCTATGCATAAGTTCACGAGGTCACGAAACTCACAAGTTGATCACCAAAACATACATCAAGTGGATCACGTGATATCCCATTGTCACCACTGATAAGCACATGCAAGACATACATCAAGTGTTCTCAAATCCTTAAAGACTCAATCTGATAAGATAACTTCAAAGGGAAAACTCAATTCATCACAAGAGAGTAGAGTGGGAGAAACATCATAAGATCCAAATATAATAGCAAAGCTCGCGATACATCAAGATCGTGCCAACTCAAGAACATGAGAGAGAGAGAGATCAAACACATAGCTACTAGTACATACCCTCAACCCCGAGGGAGAACTACTCCCTCGTCATCATGGAGAGCATCGGGATGATGAAGATGGCCACCGGAGAGGGATTCCCCACTTCGGCAGGGTGCCGGAACGGGACTAGATTGGTTTTCGCTGGCTACGGAGGCTGCTGGTGGCGGAACTCCCGATCTAGGTTATTTTCTGGCGGTTTCTGTATTTATAGGAATTTTTGGCATCGGTCTCACATCAAGAAGGTGCCCGAGTCGTCCACGAGGTAGGCCCACGCGCCCGGGGGGCGCCCTCGTGGACGACCCAGGACTCTTCTGGCCCAACTCTTTTACTCCAGGGTCTTCTTTTGGTCCATAAAAAATCATCAAAAATTGGCATGTCAATTGGACTCCGTTTGGTATTCCTTTTCTATAAAACTCAAAAACAAGGAAAAAACAAAAACTGGCACTGGGCTCTAGGTTAATAGGTTAGTCCCAAAAATCATATAAAATAGCATATAAATGCATATAAAACATCCAAGGTTGATAATATAATAGCATGGAACAATAAAAAATTATAGATACGTTGGAGACGTATCAATGTGAAAAAGCTTCAACCTGATAAGCTCGAACCCAAATCGGAGAAATGTGTCTTCATAGGATACCCAAAGGAGACTGTTGGGTACACCTTCTATCACAGATCCAAAGGCAAGATATTCGTTGCTAAGAATGGACCCTTTCTAGAGAAGGAGTTTCTCTCGAAAGAAGTGAGTGGGAGGAAAGTAGAACTTGATGAGGTAACTGTTGAAGGAAATATGCCCTAGAGGCAATAATAAAGTTATTATTTATTTCCTCATATCATGATAAATGTTTATTATTCATGCTAGAATTGTATTAACCGGAAACATAATACATGTGTGAATACATAGACAAATAGATTGTCACTAGTATGCCTCTACTTGACTAGCTCGTTGAATCAATGATGGTTATGTTTCCTAACCATAGACATGAGTTGTCATTTGATTAACGGGACCACATCATTAGAGAATGATGTGATTGACTTGACCCATTTTGTTAGCTTAGCACTTGATCGTTTTAGTTTACTGCTATTGCTTTCTTCATGACTTATACAAGTTCCTATGACTATGAGATTATGCAACTCCCGATTACCGGAGGAACACTTTGTGTGCTATCAAATGTCAAAATGTAATTGGGTGATTATAAAGGTGCTCTACAGGTGTCTCCGATGGTACTTGTTGAGTTAGCATAGATCAAGAATAGGATTTGTCACTCCGATTGTCGGAGAGGTATATCTGGGCCCTCTCGGTAACGCACATCACTATTTGCCTTGCAAGCAATGCAACTAATGAGCTAGTTCCGGGATGGTGCATTGCAGAACGGGTAAAGAGACTTGCCGGTAACGAGATTGAGCTAGGTATTGAGATACCGATGATCGAATCTCGGGCAAGTTACATACCGATGACAAAGGGAACAACATATGTTGTTATGCGGTTTGACCGATAAATATCTGCGTAGAATATGTAGGAACCAATATGAGCATCCAGGTTCCGCTATTGGTTATTGACCGGAGACGTGTCTCGGTCATGTCTACATAGTTCTCGAACCCGTAGGGCCCGCACGCTTAAAGTTCTGTGACGATCAGTATTATGAGTTTATATGTTTTGATGTACCGAAGGTAGTTTGGAGTCCCGGATAAGATCACGGACATGATGAGGAGTCTCGAAATGGTCGAGACATAAAGATTGATATATTGGAAGCCTACATTTAGACATCGGAAGAGTTCCGGGTGAAATCAGGATTTTACCGGAGTGCCGGAGGGGTTACCGGAACCCCCTGGGGGTTAGTGGGCCTTGTTGGGCCCTAGTGGAGAGAGAAAGGGGCCGGCCAGGGCAGGCCATGCGCCCCCTCCCCCTCTGGTCCGAATTGGACTAGGAAGGGGGCGGCGCCCCCTTTCCTTCTCCTTCTCCCCCTTCCTTTCCCCCTCCTAGTAGGAGTAGGAAAGAGGGGAGTCCTACTCCTACTAGGAGGAGGACTCCTCCTCCTGGCGCGCCCTACAGGGTCGGCCGGTCTCCCCCCTTGCTCCTTTATATACGGGGCCAGGGGGCACCCTAGAACACACAAGTTGATCATTGATCTCTTCCAGCCGTGTGCGGTGCCCCCCTCCACCATAATCCACCTTAGTCATACTGTAGCGATGCTTAGGCGAAGCCCTACGACAGTAGCTTCATCAACATCGTCACCACACCGTCGTGCTGACGAAACTCTCCTTCGAGCTCTTCTGGATCGTGAGTTCATGAGATGTCACCGAGCTGAACGTGTGCTGAACACGGAGGTGCCGTACGTTCGGTACTAAGGATCGGTCGATCGTGAAGACGTACGACTGCATCAACCGCGTTGTCATAACACTTCCGCTTAACGGTCTATGAGGGTATGTGGACGACACTCTCCCCTCTTGTTGCTATGCATCACCATGATCTTGTGTGTGCGTAGGAAGTTTTTTGAAATTACTACGTTCCCCAACAGTGGTATCAGAGCCAGGTTTATGCGTAGATGTTATATGCACGAGTAGAACACAAGTGAGTTGTGGGCGATACAAGTCATACTACTTACCAGCATGTCATACTTTGATTCGGCGGTATTGTTGGATGAAGCGGCCCAGACCGACATTACGCGTACGCTTACACGAGACTAGTTCTACCGATGTGCTTTGCACACAGGTGGCTGGCGGGTGTCAGTTTCTCCAACTTTAGTTGAATTGAGTGTGGCTACGCCCGGCCCTTGTGAAGGTTAAAACAACACTAACTTGACGAACTATCGTTGTGGTTTTGATGCATAGGTAAGAATGGTCCTTGCTCAGCCCATAGCAGCCACGTAAAACTTGCAACAACAAAGTAGAGAACTTCGAACTTGTTTTTGCAGGGCATGTTGTGATGTGATATGGTCAAGGCATGATGCTATATTTATTGTATGAGATGATCATGTTTTGTAACAGAGTTATAGGCAACTGGCAGGAGCCATATGGTTGTCGCTTTATTGTATGCAATGCAATCGCCCTGTAATTGCTTTACTTTATCACTAAGCAGTAGCGATAGTCGTAGAAGCAATAGATGGCGACACGACAACGATGCTACGATGGAGATCAAGGTGTCGCGCCGGTGACGATGGTGATCATGACGGTGCTTTGGAGATGGGGATCAAAGGCACAAGATGATGATGGCCATATCATATCACTTATATGGATTGCATGTGATGTTTATCCTTTATGCATCTTATTTTTCTTTGTTTGACGGTAGCATTATAAGATGATCTCTCACTAAATTTCAAGGTAAAAGTGTTCTCCCTAAGTATGCACCTTTGCCAAAGTTTGTCGTGCCAAGACACCACGTGATGATCGGGTGTGATAAGCTCAACGTTCATCTACAATGGGTGTAAGATAGTTTTGCACACGCAGAATACTCGGGTTAAACTTGACGAGCCTAGCATATGCAGATATGGCCTCGGAACACTGAGACAGAAAGGTCGAGCGTGAATCATATAGTAGATATGATCAACATAGAGATGTTCACCATTGAAAACTACTCCATCTCAGGTGATGATCGGTTATGGTTTAGTTGATATGGATCACGTGATCACTTAGATGATTAGATGGATATCTATCTAAGTGGGAGTTCTTAAGTAATATGATTAATTGAACTTAAATTTATCATGAACTTAGTACCTGATAGTATTTTTGCTTGTCTATGTTATTGTAGATAGATGGCCCGTGTTGTTGTTCCGTTGAATTTTAATGCGTTCCTTGAGAAAGCAAAGTTTAAATATGATGGTAGCAATTACACGGACTGGGTCCTGTAATTTGAGGATTATCCTCATTGCTGCACAGAAGAATTACGTCATGGAAGCACCGCTAGGTGCTAGGCCTGCTGCAGATGCTGTTGATGATGTTAAGAACGTCTAGCAGAGTAAAGCTGATGACTACTCGATAGTTCAGTGAACCATGTTTTACGGCTTAGAACTGGGACTTCAACGACGTTTTGAACGTCATGGAGAATATGAGATGTTCCAGGAGTTGAAGTTAATATTTCAAGCAAATGCCCAGATTGAGAGATATGAAGTCTCTAATAAGTTCTACAGCTGCAAGATGGAGGAGAATAGTTCTACCAGTGAACATATACTCAGAATGTCTGGGTACCATAACCACTTGACTCAACTGGGAGTTTATCTTCCTGTAGATAGTGTCATTGACAGAGTTCTTCAATCACTGCCACCTAGCTACAAGAGCTTCGTGATGAACTATAATATGCAAGGGATGGATAAGACGATTCCCGAGCTCTTCGCAATGCTAAAAGCTGTGGAGGTAGAAATCAAGAAGGAGAATTAAGTTTTCATGGTTAACAAGACCACCAGTTTCAAGAAAAAGGTTTAAGGGAAGAAGAAAGTGGACTTCAAGAAGAACGACAAACAAGTTGTTGCTCAGGAGAAGAAACCCAAGTCTGGACCTAGGCCTGAGACTGAGTGCTTCTACTGCAAACAGACTGGTCACTGGAAGCGGAACTGCCCCAAGTATTTGGAGGATAAGAAGGATGGCAAGGTGAACAAAGGTATATGTGATATACATGTTATTGATGTGTACCTTACTAGAGCTCGCAGTAGCACCTGGGTATTTGATACTGGTTCTGTTGCTAATATGTGCAACTCGAAACAGGGACTACGGATTGAGCGAAAACTGGCTAAGGACGAGGTGACGATGCGCGTGGGAAATGGTTCCAAAGTCGATGTGATCACCGTCAGCATGCTACCTATACATCTACCTTCGGGATAAGTTTTAGACCTGAATAATTGTTATTTGGTGCCAGCGTTAAGCATGAACATTATATTTGGATCTTGTTTGATGCGAGACAGTTATTCATTTAAATCTGAGAATAATGGTTGTTCTTTTTATATGAATAATATCTTTTATGGTCATGCACCCTTGAAGAGTGGTCTATTTGTGTCAAATCTCGATAGTAGTGATGCACATATTCATAATGTTGAAGCCAAAAGATGCAGAGTTGATAATGATAGTGCAACTTATTTGTGGCACTGCCGTTTGGGTCATATTGGTGTAAAGCGCATGAAGAAACTCCATACTGATGGACTTCTGGAATCACTTGATACTTGCGAACCATGCCTCATGGGCAAGATGACTAAAACACCGTTCTCCGGAACAATGGAGCGAGCAACATATTTATTGGAAATCATACATACTGATGTATGTGGTCCGATGAATATTGAGGCTCGTGATGGGTATCGTTATTTTCTCACCTTCACAGATGATTTGAACAGATATGGGTATATCTACTTAATGAAACATAAGTCTGAAACATTTGAAAAGTTCAAAGAATTTCAGAGTGAAGTGGAAAATCATCGTAACAAGAAAATAAAGTTTCTACGATCTGATCATGGAGGAGAATATTTGAGTTATGAGTGTGGTCTACATTTGAAGCAATGCGGAATAGTTTCGCAACTCATGCCACCCGGAACACCACAACGTAATGGTGTGTACGAATGTTGTAATTGTACTTTACTAGATATGGTGCGATCTATGATGTCTCTTACTGATTTACCGCTATCATTTTGGGGTTATGCTTCAGAGACGGTTGCATTCATGTTAAATAGGGCACCATCGAAATCCGTTGAGACAACACCTTATGAACTATGGTTTGGCAAGAAACCAAAGTTGTCGTTTCTTAAAGTTCGGGGCTGCAATGCTTATGTGAAAAAGCTTCAACCTGATAAGCTCGAACCCAAATCGGAGAAATGTTTCTTCATAGGATACCCAAAGGAGACTATTGGGTACACCTTCTATCACATATCCGAAGGCAAGACATTCGTTTCTAAGAATGGATCCTTTCTAGAGAAGGAGTTTATCTCGAAAGAAGTGAGTGGGAGGAAACTAGAACTTGATGAGCTAACTGTACCTGCTCCCTTATTGGAAAGCATTTCATCACAGAAACCGGTTCCTGTGACACCTACACCAATTAGTAAGGAAGCTAATGATGACGCTCATGAAACTTCAGATCAAGTTACTATCGAACCTCGTAGGTCAACTAGAGTAAGATCCGCACCAGAGTGGTACGGTAATCCTGTTCTGGAAGTCATGTTACTTGACCATGATGAACCTACGAACTATTAAGAAGCAATGGTGAGCCTAGATTCCGCAAAATGGATTGAGGCCATGAAATCTGAGATGGGATCCATGTATGAGAACAAAGTATGGACTTTGGTTGACTTGCCCGATGATCGGCTAGCCATCGAGAATAAATGGATCTTCAAGAAGAAGACTGACGCTGATAGTAATGTTACTGTCTACAAAGCTCGACTTGTTGCGAAAGGTTTTTGACAAGTTCAAGGAGTTGACTACGATGAGACTTTCTCACCCGTAGCGATGCTTAAGTCTGCCCGAATCATGTTAGCAATTGCCACATTTTATGATTATGAAATTTGGCAAATGGATGTCAAAACTGCATTCCTGAATGGATTTCTGGAAGAAGAGTTTTATATGATGCAACCAGAAGGTTTTGTCGATCCAAAGGGAGCTAACAAAGTGTGCAAGCTCCAGCGATCTATTTATGGACTGGTGCAAGCCTCTCGGAGTTGGAATAACCGTTTCGATAGTGTGATCAAAGCATATGGTTTTATATAGACTTTTGGAGAAGCCTGTATTTACAAGAAAGTGAGTGGGAGCTTTGTAGCATTTCTAATATTATATGTGGATGACATATTGCTGATTGGAAATGACATAGAATTTCTGGATAGCATAAAAGGATACTTAAATAAGAGTTTTTCAATGAAAGACCTCGGATAAGATGATTATATATTGGGCATAAAGATCTATAGAGATAGATCAAGATGCTTAATTGGGCATTCACAAAGCACATACCTTGATAAAGTTTTGAAAAAGTTCAAAATGGATCAAGCAAAGAAAGGGTTCTTGCCTGTGTTACAAGGTGTGAAGTTGAGTAAGATTCAATGCCCGACCACTAGAGAAGATAGATTTAAAATGAAAACTGTTCCCTATGCTTCAGCCATAGGCTCTATCATGTATGCAATGCTGTGTACCAGACCTGATGTGTGCCTTGCTATTAGCTTAGCAAGGAGGTACCAAAGTAATCCAGGAGCAGATCACTGGACAACGGTCAAGAACATCCTGAAATACCTGAAAAGGACTAAGGATATGTTTCTCATTTATGGAGGTGACAAAGGGCTCGTCATAAATGGTTACGTCGATGCAAGATTTGGCACTGATCTGGACGATTCAAAATTGCAAACTGGATACATGTTTATATTGAACGATGGAGCTATCAGTTGGAGCAGTTCTAACAAAGCGTCTTGGCGGGACCTACGTGTGAAGCGGAGTACATAGCTGCTTCGGGAGCAGCAAATGAAGGAGTCTGGATGAAGGATTTCATATCCGATCTAGATGTCATATCTAGTGCATCGGGTCCAATGAAAATCATTTGTGACAATACTGGTGCAATTGCCTTGGCAAAGGAATCCAGATTTCACAAGAGAACCAAGCACATCAAGAGATGCTTCAATTCCATCCGAGATCAAGTCCATGTGGGAGACATAGAGATATGCAAGATACATACAGATCTGAATGTTGCAGACCCATTGAGTAAGCCTCTTCCACGAGCAAAACATGATCAGCACCAAGACTCCATGGGTGTTAGAATCATTACTATGTAATCTCGATTATTAACTCTAGTACAAGTGGGAGACAGAAGTAAATATGCCCTATAGGCAATGATAAAGTTATTATTTATTTCCTCATATCATGATAAATGTTTATTATTCATGCTAGAATTGTATTAACCGGAAACATAATACATGTGTGAATACATAGACAAACAGATTGTCACTAGTATGCCTCTACTTGGCTAGCTCGTTGAATCGATGATGGCTATGTTTCCTAACCATAGACATGAGTTGTCATTTGATTAACGGGATCACATCATTAGAGAATGGTGTGATTGACTTGACCCATTTTGTTAGCTTAGCACTTGATTGTTTTAGTTTACTGCTATTGCTTTCTTCATGACTTTTACATGTTCCTATGACTATGAGATTATGCAACTCCCGATTACTGGAGGAACACTTTGTGTGCTACCAAACGTCACAACGTAACTGTTGGGGATATTACTACTGGGCGTAAACCAGCCTATCTGGGCCGGGTTAACTTCGTCAGTAGTTAAGTATGTTAAAGCCCAAGAAGACAGATGAGGGCTCAAGGCCCATGACCGGTTCAAGGCCTGTAGCCGTAAACCGGTGTTAGTAGTTAACTTGTATTGTAAGTTAGGAATAAGTAGAGACCAAACCGGACACATCTATGAGCCGGTATTGGGACTTTGTAAGCCGACGGGAGTCACCCGTGTATATAAGGGGACGACCCGGCGGCGGTTCAAGGACAACAGACAACAACTCGAGACATAGGTGAAGCTTGTTTGCTCCCTAGTCATCGAAACCCCATCAATTCCATCACAACTAGACGTAGGCTTTTACCTTCATTGAAGGGGCCGAACTAGTATAAACTCTCTCGCGTCACTGTGTCCGCTTTAACCCCTTCAAGCTAACACTTAGCGATGGCTCCACGACTAAGTCCTTTTTCTAGGACATCTGCCGTGACAAAACCATGACAGTTGGCGCCCACCGTGGGGCTATCGCACGATGGTTTCCGGTTCTTGGAGGTCCGCTTTGAAGGACTCAAGGGCTACGCTGTAGGCCGGATGACTAAGAGTCGTCGCGGCAAGTTCTACATCGACGACGCAGGCTGGGGCCCCGAGGCTGGCTCAATTGAGTATGGGTACCGGGTCCCCTTTGGTGGCATTCACGTTTTCATTGGCAAGATCAGTGAACTGGGCCCCGAGCTGGACATCTGCACCGACCTCGTCGAAACGGCTCAGTGTGCGCGATCCGCCCGGGTTAAACCGGCCATGAAGCATGCCTTCGTGGGAGTCATCCATGGAGGAAGTTATGAGGATGGATCGGAATCTCGCGGCAATACCGTTGTTTGTTCCGATGATGAGTCATCGACTGGAGAAACCAAATCTCTTTATCAGCTACAAGACGGCCGGATTGGGGGCTGTTCCGATGGCGACAGTATTCCGGACCCCTCTGATCTGCCCAACCGGGTTGGAATATTCATGACTAGCACACAAGCAATGCTTCATTCTTTGACCACTGCGGCAACGACCTCCGGTTCATCAGCGGCGAGGCTGCCGGGGCGGGAGGCCCTGTGCGCCCACCGGCTCAAGTTCTATCAGAGCTATTTGATGCATTGGCTGTGCTTATGGCGGAGGCTAATCCGGCGGATTAGGGCATTCACAACGCCGAGATTGCAAAAGTGAAGGAACAAATCACCCAGGCCAAGACAGATCTGGCAGCCGAGGACACCAGGATGGCCACGGAGCGGGCCGCTTTAGACACACAAGCCTACAGGCTCATGTTGGACCAGAGTGCATCGCAGGAAGTCATGAGGAGGAAGTACCGATCCCGTTTGCCTCAGGTTTTGAGGCCAGAGACCTTTTCAACACTCCAGGAGTAGGAACCGGCAATCCACTGGAGGGAAACCGGGTGGAAGCTCCCGGGGCTGGCGCACCGGTTCAGCCTCGTCAGATGGACCCGCCTCGTCAAAACACCATTATACTGCAGGCTGTTTTAACACCTCCGGGTCACTACTCCAACCCGATGGACAATCTCGTTGCCGCTGCTGCACGGCCGGAGGCCATTCCAATTGAAGGTGATTCACCGCAGGCAGTAGAGACGCGACGGGTCAAGGAGCTTCTGAGGACAGCCTTGGTCCAATAGGAAGCATACCCGTACAGCCGCGACCGGATCCACTCGACCCCCCGTCCAAGCCGGAGCTATAGCAGACATATGGATGAACCGTTAGTGTTGAGTAATGAACGACGTGGAGCACCCTGTGGCAACAACCAGACGGGTGGTGCTGATGACGCTCAGGAAGTGGTGAACCAGGCCCGAGCGCACAGGGAGGCCGAGTTAGCCGCACAACATCAGGCTCGGCAGCTCACGCCGGTTCGTCCAACCATCTCGATCGAACCTGGTGTTACTTCTAGTTCTTTGGGGGTGCCTTGCCTTATCCCCGCTTTACGCAATGTGCGCTTGCCCAAGGATTTCAAGGGCCCGCGCAAGGTACCAAATTACACGGCGGATTAGCCTCCAGAGACATGGGTGGAGAGCTATGAGATGGCCATGGAGATGCTTGATGTGGATGACGCGGCGTGTGCGAAATACTTCACCATGATGCTTGAAGGAACGGCCCGTATTTGGTTAAAAAGCTTGCCGACTAATTCTATCAGTTCATGGGCCCAATTACGAGCCCGGTTTATCAGCAATTTCAAGGATACATGTAAACAGCCTATCTCGATAGTGGACTTAGCTGCATGCGTCCGGGAGGAAGGAGAGTCAACGACTCATTGGGTGCGCCGGGTTTCACAAGTGTTGCACTCATCAGACCGCATCAACGCTGACACCGCAGTATTAACCCTAGAAGGCAACTGCCGGTTTGGGCCCCTGAAGCTGAAGTTGGGACGGATGAAGCGTCATTGCACTGACATGGGGACCCTCATGGCCGCTTTGGTGAAATATGCAGATTCTGACAGTACCAAGGATCCCGAATCTGATGATGACAAGACAGGGAAGGGAAAGAGGAACAACAACTCCAAAGGTCAGCAGCATCACTGGGCAGGCAATGGTGGTGGAGGCAAGTGCAAAGCGGATGGTAACATGGACTTTGTGGCTAATAGTAACGCATAGGACAATGGCCAGCGACGCAGGGGTAAACCGAAAAATCGCAATGGGGCACCCAACCCTAACCCAGACCGCCTAAACTATCTGCTAAGCCAGCCCTGTCCAAGACATGGGACGAAGGAGGCGCCAGCAAACCACCTTTGGAAGGATTGCTTTATTATGCAGGAGTTCAAGAATTCTAATAATTTCCGGTATGATCACGAATCTGGCGGTGGCTCAGGATCCGGGCCGGGTTACGGTGGAGGAAGTTCCGGTTCAGGATTTAATGGTAATCCGGGCGGACATAATGGTCAAAATAGTCAGAACAACCAGGGTGGTTACAACCAACAGCAGCAACAGTCAGGTTACCAGAGCAACCCAAAGCAGTTGAGTAGTGGGCAGTACCATGTCTTCACCACTAGCTTGGACAAGCGAGACCGGAAGGTTCAGAGGCGGGCGGTCAACTCTGTTGAACCGGCCATACCCCGTTATCTACGTTGGTCTGAACAGCCAATCATATGGAGCAGAGAGGATCACCCTCCCCAGGTCGATAATCCGGGTCAGTTGGCTCTGGTGGTGCGCCTCAGGTGGGAGGTTATAAGTTCACCAAGGTGCTCATGGATGGAGGTAGCAGCATTAATATCTTGTACTATGAGACCTTCCGTCGTATGGGACTGACAGATAAAAATCTTAAACCATCTAATACTGTGTTCTACGGTGTAGTACCTGGCAGATCAGCATATCCTGTTGGTAAGATAGCTCTGGAAGTGGCCTTTGGGGATGATCATGATTCCAGGTCGGAGACATTGATGTTTGAAGTGGTGAAAATCCAAATTCCGTATCACGCCCTATTTGGGCGACCGGCCTACGCCAAGTTTATGGCACGGTCCTGTTATGTGTATTTGCAGCTCAAGACGCCGGGTCACAAGGGGACAATAAAGGTTCACGGAAGCCGCAAAATTGCTTTGGAGTGCGAGGAAGGTGATGCGGCCTATGCAAAGTCGGTTTGTGCCACCGAGGAGCTGAAGTATTATAAGGACAATGTTGATCCGGCAGACATGACTCCATTAAAGAAGCCAACTACGGAGCATGATCCGGCCCTGAAGTTCAAATCGGCAGCAGAAACTAAGCTTGTTGAGTTTGTACCTGGCGATTCGTCCAAGCAGTTCAGCATCAGTGCTATTTTGGATCCGAAATAGGAAAGCGCGCTCATCGAGTTCATCCGTGAGAATCGGGACATTTTTGCATGGAAGCCCTCTGACATGCCAGGTGTACCGAGGCAACTCGCTGAGCACACCCTTAATGTGGATCCTAAATACAAACCAGTGAAACAGTTCCTCCGCCGGTTTAACGAAGAAAGACGCAAGGCAATTGGAGAAGAGGTAGCCAGGCTCTTAGCAGCTGGTTTTATTGTTGAAGTTTTTCACCCTGAGTGGCTTGCCAATCCGGTGCTGGTCCTTAAGAAAAACGGCACCTGGCGCATGTGTGTGGATTACACAGATCTTAATAAAGCTTGTCCAGCAGATCCTTTTGCCCTCCCCCGTATTGATCAAATTATTGATGCTACGGCGGGTTGTGAGCGTTTAAGTTTTTTGGATGCATATTCTGGCTATCATCAGATCAAAATGGCAGTTAAGGACCAGGAGAAAACGGCATTCATAACTCCCTTTGGAGCCTTCTGCTATGTGTCTATGCCCTTTGGGCTCAAGAGTGCCCAGGCAACTTATCAACGTTGTGTGCAAAATTGTCTACACAAACAGATTGGCCGTAATGTACATGCCTACGTGGATGATATCGTGGTTAAATCCAGGGAGAAGGAGACTCTGATTGGTGATTTAAAGGAAACTTTTGATAACCTGAGGACATACAAGATGATGCTTAATCCGGACAAATGTGTCTTTGGTGTACCGGCGGGCAAGTTATTAGGCTTCTGGTGTCCAATAGGGGAATTGAGGCTAATCCGGAGAAGATCACAGCCATCACCTCCCTCGCTAAACCGAAGTGTATCAATGATGTTCAGCGCCTGGCAGGCCGGATTGCCGCGTTAAGCCGGTTTATCAGTCGTCTTGGTGAGAAGGCAATCCCTTTGTATCAGATGTTGAAGAAGACGGATCAGTTTTTCTGGAGTTCTGCTGCTAATGAAGCATTTGAGGACTTAAAGTGGCAATTGGCCAATCCGCCTGTGCTCGCCGCTCCCATTGACAAGGAGCCGTTACTGCTATATGTTGCTGCTAATGCTCGGGCGGTCAGCGTGGCTATTGTGGTGGAGCGAAAGGAGGCAGGTAAGGAGCATCCGGTTCAACGTCCGGTCTATTATATCAGCGAGGTGCTCATTGAGTCCAAGCAAAGGTATCTGCATTGGCAGAAGCTGGTGTATGGAGTTTTCATGGCAAGCCGGAAGCTTATACAATACTTCCAAGGGCATCCAATTACGGTGGTCAGTTATGCTCCTTTGGGGGATATCATCCATAACCGGGAAGCAACTGGCCGGATTGCCAAATGGGCTATAGAGCTTGGGCCGCACGATTTGAAGTATGTGCCTCGGACGGCGATCAAGTCTCAAGCGCTGGTTGATTTTATCAATGATTGGACAGAAATGCAAGCACCTGAAGAAAAGCCGGATCACACATATTGGACCATCCATTTTGACGGATCCAGGCAACTGGAAGGCTCGGGGGCTGGAGTCGTATTAACTTCCCCACGAGGTGATAAGTTTTGTTATGTTCTCCGCTTAATGTTCCCTTGTACTAACAATGCAGCTGAGTATGAAGCCTTGCTCCATGGTCTCCGGATGGCTAAGGAGATGAATCTAAGTCGAGTTAAGTGCTTCGGTGACTCGGACCTCGTGGCTCAGCAAGTGTCTGTCACTTGGGACTCCAAGGACCCACTCATGGAAGCATATCGCCATGAGGTGGATATTGTTGCAGGTCATTTCAAAGGCTATCAGGTGGACCACGTGGACCAGCGGAAAAATGAAGCGGCGGACGCCTTAAGCCGGCTGGGCTCTCAGCGCAAACCGGTTCCGCCCAATGTTTTTCTGGATGTGCTGCACAACCCGTCGGTCAAGATCCCTGGTGAAGCGGATTTGGCTATTCCTGATCCGGAGGCTCAATTGGTGGCAGCTCTTCATGTTATTCTGGATTGGACGCTTCCTTACCTGGCGTACAAGAACCGGGGCGAGTTACCAGAGGATGAGACTCTGGCCCGACAGATAATCCGGCGATCCAAGTCCTTGACTATTATCAACGGCGAGTTGCATCATTGTAGTGTGTCAGGAGCATTTCAACGCTGTGTGTCTCCTGAAGAAGGCCGTGAAATTTTGCGTGAGATCCACGAAGGAGATTGTGGTCACCATGCCGGTTCAAAATCTCTGGTGGCTAAAGCGTTTCGCCATGGCTTCTATTGGTTAACTGCTCATGCTGATGCGGAGGATCTGGTCAGACGATGTGATGGTTGCCAAAGTTCTCAAGACGTGCTCATGTACCGGCTCAAGAATTGAGAATGATTCCAATTACTTGGCCGTTTGCGACTTGGGGGCTGGATATGGTTGGGCCTTTCAATAGGTCCAAAGATAAGAAGACCTACCTCCTGGTGGCGGTTGACAAGTTTACAAAGTGGGTGGAGGCAGAACCTGTTAGCAAGTGTGATGCGGCCACGGCGGTTCAGTTCATTAAAAAAGTGATTTTCCAGTTTGGCTTTCCACACAGTGTCATCACAGATAATGGTACCAATTTGTCCAAAGGTGCCATGAAGGAGTTCTGCGAACGGGAGCACATCCGGCTCGACGTTTCATCAGTGGCACACCCACAGTCCAATGGTCAAGTAGAAAGAGCTAATCAAGAGATCTTGAGAGGCATCAAGCCCCGACTCATGGTTCCTTTGCAGAGAATGTCGGGTTGTTGGGTAGAAGAATTACCATCTATGTTATGGAGCATCAATACAACACCCAACAGGTCAACAGGATACACACCGTTCTTCATGGTTTATGGAGCGGAGGCGGTTCTCCCCAGTGATATCCGTCATGATTTACCTCGTGTGACGGCTTATATTGAAGCGGACAACGATACAGCACGACAAGATGCTTTGGACCGGTTGGATGAAGAGCGTGACATAGCAGCCGCCCGATCGGCGATTTATCAACAGGATCTTCGTCGTTATCACAGTCGCCGAGTCAGAACCAGAACCTTCCAGGAAGGAGATTTGGTGCTTCGGCTCATCCAAGATCAGACGAATATGCATAAGTTATCCCCACCTTGGGAGGGGCCTTTCGTGGTCAGCAAGAATCTGCACAATGGGTCATACTATCTGATCGATATTCGAGAGCATAAGGACTCACGTACATCAGAGGAGGAATCCAACAGGCCGTGGAACATAGATCATCTTCGGCCTTATTATACCTGAGCCATTGGTTCTACTTATGTACATATTACAATGATGTATATATTATGATTAGCTATAATAAACCGGAACCTCAGCTAAAGCGGGGTATCTATTCTTTTACATCATGTGTGGTTACACGGAGTTGTTCTAAAGCGGCCTCCGGTTTACCCCTTGAGTTCGTTTTTTAAAAGCATCATGTTATATCACTTGGAGGATTGGTCGTGTCCGAACCAATACCATACCTCTTGATAGGCGAGAGCCACCAGATCACTTGGGGACTTGGTCACGTCTGAACCACTCATGCCTCTTGATCGGCCTAAGGCCACAGAATCACTTGGGGGCTTGGTCGAACCCGAACCATCGCCATGCCACTTGGTCGGCATAAATGCCACGGTTTCATCTGGGGACCTGGCTGACTAGAACCATAGTTACACCTAACGGGAGCTTGGTCGTGGTCGGCCATGGTAACGCCATTTGATCAGCTCAAATAAACCTTTTTTGCAAACGGTTTTCTCATTGCTTTTGCTTCGCACTTTTCTTTGCAAGATACTTTTTTCTTTTTTGTTGCTTCTTTTTAAACCGGCAAAGTTTTCAACCAATCCATTGACGGAACACAGTTCACGTCAATCCGGAGACTTTTCGCCCGGTTTGATCCTTGTTGTTAACATCCTCTTATGGAGTAACACGGTGTTTATTATAACCCGGCACGGTTTACACGATAAACCAGCATCATATATATACAGGAGCTGTTATCTCCTCCAACAATGTGGGTTTGCAAAACTCCACTTCAAGATTGGCCAAGCCAACTTCACGCTCAACGATGGCAGGTATTATGTATCTCAACAATTTGGTCATATACTTAAATTTTTTTGGATGTTTTGACTTCATATATGCAGACATCATATTCCGCCTGACGGTACAACCGCAGTGGCACTTGAAGAGTTTCTTATTGCAGAAAATGCTTTGGAAAGTTCATCACCACAGGAAGAACAAATTATGCACGAAGGCATATCAACATCAAAAGTATCAGCTAGCCTATTACAAGGCAACATGGTGCCCATAATAATATCATTGTTTTTCGCAAAGGAGAGGCAATTTTAAAACCGGCTTCCGGTTTAGGCTTGGTCACCAGCCTGGCCTGATGGTTGTGGGTCATCCTGTGCCGCTTCAGCCTCCGTTTCTCTACCCAGTGGCTGGAAATCAAAAGTTGTCCAGTCGATTCCCATTAATGCTTGAAAAACAGCTTCATCATGGATCAGCAATGACGGGTCGATATCGGGAGCGTAGGTATGCTTACGGATTGGAGGGATCAGATTTTCCGATTCATGGATTGGTGCAGCTATTCGCTTGTTCTGATTGTCACATTGGGCTTGATAATGGGACAAGTGTGCTTCTTCAGCCAATTGACAAGCTAGCGGACGTACCTCCCGGTTTATTGCTCGCAGATCCGCTTCACCAGACTCTGACCCATCTTCCTTCAAGCTGGGATAGCCCTGAGCCACTTTAATAGGATCAAAATCCGGCACCCAGGCTTTTGCCCGGATTAAGGCATTGATCGCACCGGTTCGAGCAGCAGATTTCTTCAGCTCTTCAACCCGGGCAGGAAGCACCGACAGTTTCATCAGAGTGTCTTGAATCAAAGTGGGCGCCGGTTTGTTATGGGATGCGGTACAGATGATCCGCTGGGCACCAGTATACAATTGTTCAACCAATGTATAGGCGGCTTTCAGTTTCTTCCGCACATCTGATCCCAAGTGCCCAATGCGTGTCCCTGAAATACCGTAAAGGGTTAATAAACCAGCAACTCTGTAAGAAGGCAGAGCCAATTCAAAAGTCAAACTGACTTACCAAAGATAGCAGTAGTCATGGCATGCACGTGCCGCTTTATGCTGGTCAGTTCATCCGCCACTGGTTTTAGTGCAGCCTCGGCATCCTCTGCTCGTTTGATTAAAGCGGACTTTTCAGTGGCCCAATCCGCCCGCTTCTTCTTGAAGCTCTCCTTAAGCTGTTCCATGGCGCTTAAAGCGTTGGTTAATTCCTCTTTTGCTTTGGAGGTTTCAGCTTGTTGGGTTTTCAGGTTTTCTTGGAGATCGGCGACTTGGCTTTCTTTCGTTTTCAGCTCCGCCTGCATGCAGACAGTTATATGCTTCAACAAAACGGTACAAGGATTGAAGTACCAACCACATAACAAGTTATGCACTTAGCACTTGGGGGCTAATGCATATTCGATCTTCATCTTTCAATTGCTTACAAAGTCCCAAGATGAATACAAGTATTCAACTTGGCACTTGGGGGCTAATGGCTATTTGCTCATATATATATTCTGATGCGGCAATCTCAATTACTTAAAGTACCGGTTTAACTACGCTAAGTTGAATCGGCCCTTTGGGGCTACATCGGCGAATTTCAAAGTATTAAGATTTATGTTAGTAAGTCCCGGTTTGAAAGAAGATTACAAACCGACCCTTGGGGGCTAGGAGAGTCAGCAAGTATTGAAGTGTACAAGCAGGAAAGAGCATATGGAAGTTACCTCGTATTTATCCTTCATCATATTAACCAGACTGGCTTCATAGTCACGGCTGGTATACAGCCGGTTCAAGTAACCGGAATGGATATCTTGGGCGTTCAGAGCAGCGTAAGTTGCCAGATTAGCATTCCACTTGCCTTTACCAAAGGCAGCAAGTTCTTCCTTGGCAGAATGTTTGGACAAAGCAACAGGATTGCCTGGCTCGGTATGGCCAGTGCTAGTAATGACAACCTCATCCTCCTGAGTATCGCCGGTTTGCATTGGGGTTGTTGGCTTGTTAGAAGGTTTTGCTGGACCGGTGGATCTCTCAATCCGGATGGAGCCTGTGGGCTGATTGACAGGACCTGAGGCATCAGTAGGTCTCTCTTCAGCAATAAGATCATCGTCTTGCTGCGGTGGATCGTTGGGTATATCCTAGGGAATAGCCGCTTCAAGATCGGGTGTCTTGCCTGGCTCAAGAACGGCATCTTCTTCGGCCGCTTTGTCCAGGCGGGCCTTCTTGCTTGGCCTAGGTTTGGCCCTGAAAAGAATAACAAAATCAAATACAGCACATGTTCTAAGGCAATGTGCTGCAAATATCATAATAAGTATAGCTTACCCAAGCACCGTTTTGAGCGGTGGCAGCTGAGTAGCCGATGACTCGCCAGAAGATGAGTGGGAAGTAACCTGGTAATTAGAGTCAGATGGATTAAGAGGTTGACGAAAGCATCCCGCTTTAGGACAATCACTGACAAACAAATTAGAGACCTCTGAACGGCGTTTTCGAACCGGACTATTCGATAAACCGGCAGAGCTAACTACCTGGCCGCTGTGCCGGGTTGTGCGACGAGCTTCGTGTTGTTGGGTCTTCATAAGAAATTTGCGATCCAAATAAGCAAGAGGATGAGAAAATTTAACTTTCCGGTTTGCCTGACGGATTTTTAGCGAAGGCAAAGGTTCTGAATCGGAAGAGAGAATAATTACCTCTGCAGCATCAGCGTGGCTGGCTTCGGCATCATCCTGACAAATATCATCATCAATAAGATGCATGAAAAATAAGCCAAGTGAGTCAAGCTCTACCTCAAGGTCCGGATTATCCACATCATCATCAGGGGCCGGATTAGAAGATGCAGTAGTTCTTTTCCTGTGGGCAGTCTTCTTTACAGCTTTAGTCTTTTGTCGGGTAGCTCTTTCCGGTTTGTCTGGTTTTTCCGGTTTCTCCTGCGGCAATTTCTTGCTCCAAAACGGATCATTGCCCTGATTACACAGACACTGATATTAAACAATGACCAGATATATCAATAATAGATTCAGCAAAAGGAAAAATCAAGGTCTTACAGCTGGCGGTTTGTTGGTGGCACAGAAGGGAAGCAGGCCGTTTTTAGCACAGATATGTTCCGGTTCATTCAGCATCTTATTCACAGCTTCTGTGATTTCTTCATCGGTGAGCTGGATTCTGGAATGTCGCAGTGGGTCATCAACACTGCCGGTATACTCGCACATCAAACCGGAGCGCTGACTAAGGGGCAGTATGCTCCATGATATCCAACAGCGAGCGAGATCAACCCCTGTTAAACCATTGGCCATAAAGGCTCTGAGCTTTGACAGTTGAGGAGCATATTTGCTTCTCTCCTGGGCAGTCAATCTTTGCAGAAAAGGGTGTGTATTGCTGAGCCGCTCCGGACGAAAGCCGGGCAAGGGATTCTCACCAGCAGGGGAGGTGTCTTTGCAGTAGAACCATGTCTGATTCCACTCTTTGGGGTGGCTGTGCAGTTTGGCATGAGGGTATGTGACCTCTTTCCTTTTCTGGATCGCCATGCCACCCAACTCCGTATTGGAGCCGTCAGTAAACTCAGTACGGCGGTTTAGATGGAAAAGGTCTCTGAACAATTCCACTGTGGGCTCCTCTTGAAAGAACGCTTCACAGAGCACTTGGAAGTGACACATATTTGTAACAGAATTGGGGCCAGTATCTTGTGGATGGAGTTGGAAATCAGCCAAAACATCTCGGTAAAATTTAGAACCGGGTGGCTTAAAGCCCCGAGCTAAGTGATCTACGAAAACAACAACTTCTCCTTCTTGAGGAGTGGGAGGGCATTCTTTGCCAGGAGCCCTCCAATGGATGGTATCTTTGCTGCCTAAAGCGCCGATCAAGACTAGATCGTCCAGCTGAGCCTATGTAACGCGAGAAGGAACCCAATTGCATTCATACACTTGCTTGGCCATGATGGAATCTACAAGGTAGAAGATCTCGGTTCAAAAATACATTTGATCAAGGTACATTGGTATGTGCAATGTTAAACCGGAGACAGATCTATCTGAACCGGAGTTTTATGAAGCAACCACATCTGGCGGTTCAACAAGGGGACTAATGGTATATACCGGTTTGGCAATTTTTTCCTACAAGGTTAAATCGCCGGGTTTAAACATTGAAGCAGAGGAGTAAGTTTACAGAAACAGATTTCGTAAGATTTCTCTACAGCGATGGATCTGAAGCAAGTTCAGAAAAAAGATAAATATTCAGATGTCCAAAAGGAGTAGTACCGAATCAATGAGCAAGACGTATATACAGATCTATGGTTTTGAGATGTGCAAGTAAAAGCGAAGGGTAAACAACTACCGTGGCACAGAATAAAGATTTGCGGAGCCATCTAAAGATCTATCGTATGAGCAAGAGGCAGACGATGAACACTGAAGAACTGTGAAACCCTAGGTCAGATCTGTGGGGGAAAGGATAGAAGATTTACCAGAGCTGAGGAAGATGCGGAAGGTTGCCGTGATGCTCTGGAGCCCTCAGGTTGATGCAGCGGCCAAGGTTGAGGCAGAGGTTGACGGCGGCGGCGGAACTCCGAGGCTGGCGACGCGAGGAAGACGAAGAAGGCACGAAGGGGAGAAAAGAAATGACCCTTCGGTCCTATTTATAAGGTGAAAGAACATGTGTCAGGCGCGACAATCAAGGGGCCACGAAATGGAGCTGTCGCCTCGATTTCCGCAGATCTATTAAACAAAGAAGTATAATGGATAGCTTCATTATGACAGGTGACGTCACTCCGGTTTACAGCAGTCAGAGAAGATGACATCATGGCGGTTTACAGATGTTGAAGATGAAGCTTTTGTTAAAGGATTGACATGAACCTGTTCAAATCAATCTGGGGCCTAATGTTGGGGATATTACTACTGGGCGTAAACCGTCCTATCTGGGCCGGGTTAACTTCGTCAGTAGTTAAGTATGTTAAAGCCCAAGAAGACAGATGAGGGCTCAAGGCCCATGACCGGTTCAAGGCATGTAGCCGTAAACCGGTGTTAGTAGTTAACTTGTATTGTAAGTTAGGAATAAGTAGAGACCAAACCGAACACATCTATGAGCCGGTATTGGGACTCTGTAAGCCGACGGGAGTCACCCGTGTATATAAGGGGACGACCCGGCTGTGGTTCAAGGACAACATACAACAACTCGAGACATAGGCGAAGCTTGTTTTCTCCCTAGTCATCAAAACCCCATCAATTCCATCACAACTAGACATAGGCTTTTACCTTCATTGAAGGGGCCAAACTAGTATAAACTCTCTCACGTCCCTGTGTTCGCTTTAACTCTTCAAGCTAACACGTAGCGATGGCTCCATGACTAAGTCCTTTTTCTAGGACATCTGTCGTGAGAAAACCACGACAGTAACTGAGTGATTATAAAGGTGCTCTACAGGTGTCTCTGATGGTACTTGTTGAGTTGGCATAGATCAAGAATAGGATTTGTCACTCCGATTGTCGGAGAGGTATCTCCGGGCCCTCTCAGTAATGCACATCACTATAAGCCTTGCAATGAATGAACCTAATGAGCAAGTTGCAGGATGATGCATTGCATAACGAGTAAAGAGACTTGCCGGTAATGAGATTGAGCTAGGTATTGAGATACCGACGATCGAATCTCGGGCAAGTAACATATCGATGACAAAGGGAACAACGTATGTTGTTATGCGGTTTGACCGATAAAGATCTTCATAGAATATGTAGGAACCAATATGAGCATCCAGGTTCCGCTATTGGTTATTGACCGGAGACGTGTCTCGGTCATGTCTACATAGTTCTCAAACCCGTAGGGTCCGCATGCTTAAAGTTCTGTCACGATCAGTATTATGAGTTTATATGTTTTGATGTACCGAAGGTAGTTTGGAGTCCCGGATATGATCACGGACATGACGAGGAGTCTCGAAATGGTCAAGACATAAAGATTGATATATTGGAAGCCTACATTTGGACATCGGAAGAGTTCCGTGTGAAACCGGGATTTTACCGGAGTGCCAGAGGGGTTATCGGAACCCCCCGGGGGTTAATGGGCCTTGTTGGGCCCTAGTAGAGAGAGAGAGAGGGGCAGGTTAGGGCAGGTCGCATGCCCCCTCCCCCTCTGGTCCAAATTGGACTAGGAAGGGGGGCGGCGCCCCCCTTTCCTTCTCCTTCTCCCCTTCCTTTCCCCCTCCTAGTAGGAGTAGGAAAGAGGGGAGTCCTATTCCTACTAGGAGGAGGACTCCTCCTGGCGCGCCCTACAGGGTTGGTCGGTCTCCCCCCTTGCTCCTTTATATATGGGGGCAGGGGGCACCCTAGAACACACAAGTTGATCATTGATCTCTCCCAGCTGTGTGCGGTGCCCCCCTCCACCATAATCTACCTCGGTCATACTGGAGCGGTGCTTAGGCGAAGCCCTACGATGGTAGCTTCATCAACATCGTCACCACGCTGTCGTGCTGACAAAACTCTCCTTCAAGCTCCACTGGATCGTGAGTTCGCGGAACGTCACCGAGCTGAACGTGCGCTGAACGCGGAGGTGTCGTACGTTGGGTACTAAGGATCGGTCATTCGTGAAGACGTACGACTACATCAACCGTGTTCTCATAGTGCTTCCTCTTAATGGTCTACTGGGGTACGTGGACGACACTCTCCCCTCTTGTTGCTATGCATCACCATGATCTTGCGTGTGCGTAGGAATTTTTTTGAAATTACTACGTTCCCAACAACTGTACCTTCTCCCTTATTGGAAAGTAGTTCATCACAGAAATCAGTTCCAATGATTCCTACACCAATTAGTGAGGAAGCTAATGATGATGATCATGAAACCTCTGACCAGTTTACTACTGAACCTCGTTGGTCAACCAGAGCAAGATCTGCACCAGTGTGGTACGGTAATCCTGTTCTGGAGGTCATGTTACTTGACCATGACGAACCTACGAACTATGAGGAAGCGATGATGAGCCCAGATTCCGCAAAATGGCTAGAGGCCATGAAATCCGAGATCGGATCCATGTATGAGTACAAAGTGTGGACTTTGGTTGACTTGCCCGATGATCAGCAAGCCATAGAGAATAAATGGATCTTCAAGAAGAAGACTGACGCTGACAGTAATATTACTGTCTACAAAGCTCGATTTGTTGCGAAAGGTTTTCAACAAGTTCAAGGAGTTGACTACGATGAATCCTTCTCACCAGTAGCGATGCTTAAGTCTGTTCGAATCATGTTAGCAATTGCCGCATTTTATGATTATGAAATTTGGCAAATGGATGTCAAAACTGCATTCCTTAATGGATATCTCAAAGAAGAGTTGTATATGATGCAACCAGAAGGTTTTGTCGATCCTAAAGGTGCTAAAAAGTGTGCAAGCTCCAGCGATCCATTTATGGACTGGTGCAAGCCTCTCGGAGTTGGAATATACGCTTTGATATTGTGATCAAATCAAATGGTTTTATACAGACTTTTGGAGAAGCCTGTATTTACAAGAAAATGAGTGGGAGCTCCGTAGCATTTCCGATATTATATGTGGATGACATATTGTTGATCGGAAATGATACTGAATTTCTGAATAGCATAAAAGGATACTTGAATAAGAATTTTTCAATGAAAGACCTCGGTGAAGCTGCCTATATATTGGGCATCAAGATCTATAGAGATATGTCAAGACGCTTAATTGGACTTTCACAAAGCACATACCTTGATAAAGTTTCAAAGAAGTTCAAAATGGATAGTCAAAGAAAGAGTTCTTGCCTATGTAACAAGGTGTGAAGTTGAGTCCGACTCAAAGCCCGACCACTACAGAAGATAGAGAGAAAATGGAAGTCATTCCCTATGCCTTAGTCGTAGGTTCTATCATGTATGCAATGATGTGTACCGGACCTGATGTGTGCCTTGCTATTAGTTTAGCAGGGAGGTATCAAAGTAATCCTGCAGTGGATCACTGGACATCGGTCAAGAATATCCTAAAATACCTGAAAAGGACTAAGGATATGTTTCTCGTTTATGGAGGTGACAAAGAGCTCGTCGTAAATGGTTACGTCGATGCAAGCTTTGACACTGATCCGGATGACTCTAAGTCAAAAACCGGATACATATTTTTATTGAATGGTGGAGCTGTCAGTTGCTGCAGTTGAGCGTCATGGTATGATCTACGTGTGAAGCAGAGTACATAGCTGCTTTGGAAGCAGCAAATGAAGGAGTCTGGATGAAGGAGTTCATATCCGATCTAGGTGTAATACCTAGTGCATTGGGTCCAATGAAAATCTTTTGTGACAATACTGGTGCAATTGCCTTGGCAAAGGAATCCAGATTTCACAACAGAACCAAGCACACCAAGAGACGCTTCAATTCCATCCGTGATCAAGTCAAGGCGGGAGACATAGGGATTTGCAAGATACATACGGATCTGAATGTTGTAGACCCTTGACTAAGACTCTCTCACGAGCAAAACATGATCAACACCAAGACTTCATGGGTGTTAGAATAAACACTATGTAATCTAGATTATTGACTCTAGTGTAAGTGGGAGACTAAAGGAAATATGCCCTAGAGGCTATAATAAAGTTGTTATTTATATTTCCTTATATCATGATAAATGTTTATTATTCATGCTAGAATTGTATTAACCGGAAACTTGATACATGTGTGGATACATAGACAAAACAAAGTGTCCCTAGTATGCCTCTACTTGACTAGCTCGTTAATCAAAGATGGTTAAGTTTCCTGACCATAGACATGTGTTGTCATTTGATGAACGGGATCACACCATTAGAGAATTATGTGATGGACAAGACCCATCCGTTTTCTTAGCATAATGATCGTTTAGTTTTATTGCAATTGGTTTCTTCATGACTTATACATGTTCCTCTAACTATGAGATTATGCAACTCCTGAATACCGGAGGAACACCTTGTGTGCTATCAAACGTCACAACGTAACTAGGTGATTATAAAGATGCTCTACATTTATCTCCAATGGTGTTTGTTGAGTTGGCATAGATTGAGATTAGGATTTGTCACTCCGTGTATCGGAGAGGTATCTATGGGTCCTCTCGGTAATGCACATCACTATGAGCCTTGCAAGCAATGTATCTAATGAGTTAGCCACAGGATAGTGCATTACAGAGCGAGTAAAGAGACTTGTCGGTGATGACATTGAACTAGGTATGATGATACCGACAATCGAATCTCGGGCAAGTAACATACCGATGACAAAGGGAATAACATATGTTGTTATGTGGTTTGACCGATAAAGATCTTTGTCGGCGTTATGGGAATGGGGGTCCCTAGACTTGCCTGCCTGCGGCGTGGCTTAGGTGGGGGGCCAGCGCGGCCCATCTTCATCAGCGCAAGCTCAAGACCCTCGCGAGGGGCCAAGCCTCGCAGGGCGGACGACAGGAAGCTTCCTCAGAGGCAGCCTCATCAGGCAGGCTCATGAGGAGGCGGAGAGATCAATGCAAGGGTACCTCACAAGGATCCCATGACGATCAAGGCTAGGCGGGCGCCGGCCTGCGCAGGGTCCTTTTTCCCCTTTGGTGCAAAGGAGGCAAGCACAGGCCAAGGCATCAGGCAAAGGTTGCCATTCCGGTGCAACGAGACCAAGACCAGCAGAGCGGCAGGACGGAGGTCACTGTGGAACCCAAGACGGCGTCATCACCAGTGCTTTTGGCAGCCGAAGACCACCTTTGGTCAGGATAACTTGTACTAGATGTTCCCCTTCAAAATGGCCAATTGTTGGCGCCCTTCCCGCTCAATTATTCTGGGAGAGGCCCAGGGCCTCTAAAAATAGAGCTAGCCACCACAGAGTAGAGACATCTAGAGACCGAGAAGAGAGGGGGACGAGCAGACAGACATCTAGAAATCTGGTAGAACCCTAGCAGAGAGAGAGAGGCGATTGAACTCACCCTAGCAGTTCATCGCACCAGCTCAAGAACACCTCTCGCGAGGTTGTTCTTCCCTTGTACTGTTCATCATCAGCCCCTGAGGCAATCCACCACACCACACACTGGAGTAGGGTATTACACCACCACGGTGGCCCGAACCAGTATAAACCTTGTGTATCTTGTGTTGTTCATCATTTTCATCTTAGTTCGCACGAGAGGATCAGACATAGATCGGTAGGGGACAGATCTCCACGCGCACCCCAGTGTTCGAACCTCAAGGGTCTGCTGGAACCCGAAATTTGACATTTGGCGCGCCAGGTAGGGGTGCGCCGGAATCTTTCTTCCGCTGTTCGCGTGTGATCTTCCGTCGTGTCCATGGCTGACGCTCGTCGGGCCCGCGCCGAATGCCGGGCTGCTCGCGCCACTCGCGTCGCCCAGACAACGCCCGTCAGCGGCCCCCCTCGTCGTTCCCCGTCACCCGCCGCCAACGCCGCCACCGGCCCGGCGGGGAACGAGCAGCAGGCCTCGGCCCAGCATCCTTCGGTGCGGCGGGATGGCCGCACCGCCTCCCCGTCGCTGACTCCACCTGGCTCGTCGTCCCACGCCCATCGCGCACCCATGGATGTGCACGCCTCACTGCTCTTGGCGCGGGAGCTCCTCCACTATCGCCCCATCGACGACCTCTACGAGGACTGGCTCGCCCGCATCACCGAGCTCGTCAGTGCTGCAGGGGGCGCCCCCTTGCGGTCCCTCTCGCTGCTTTGCCCTCCGTCCCGTGCAGCGGGCGAGGATCAGGAGGCGCCTCCGCCTCCTCCTCCCCAAGAAGGTGCCTTGGCTCCAAGGCGCGCAGCCCCAGGGCGGGACCCTCCACGTCCGGCGCCTGCGCAGCAAGAAGGGAGCTGCCAAGAGATCCCACGCCCCCAGGAAGGTGCTCGCGTGCTCCCAGCGCCGGCACGCCAAGATCGCGCCCCAGTGCCTCCACGATGAGACCCCGTGCCGCTCCCAGTGGCAGCGTGTGGTGACCCGCAAGAACAAGTATAGCACCAGCAAAGGGTGTAGGTGGCCATGGTGGGCTGCCTCGCCTTCACCCCCGAGCTGCGCGGCGTCACATGGCCAGGCAAGTTCAAGCTTGACCTCCCTCCCCGCTACGATGGCACAGCGGACCCCGCGGAGTTCCTATAGCTCTATGAGCTAGGCATCGTAGCCGCCAACGGAGATGAAAAGGTCAAGGCGAATTGGTTCCCCATGGCGCTCAAGGATGGCACCTGCACCTGGCTCCTGAACCTGGCTCCCGGCACGATCTCCTGCTGGAGCGAGATGCGCACCGGCTTCATCGCCAACTTCCAGGGCACACGCGACCGGCCCACGGCCGTGAGTGACCTTCGCCGCATCAAGCAACAGCCAGGAGAAACCTTGCAGAAGTACATCCAATGCTTCAACTACGCTCGCCTCAAGATCCCCAAGGTAACTGAAGAAGCTATCATCTCAGCCTTCTCCGATGGCGTGCGCGACGTCAAGATGAAGGAACAACTAGCAATCCATGAAGAACTGTGCACATCCCTGGAGCTATTCAACTTGGCGACCAAGTGCGCCAGGGCTGAGGAAGGGTGTCTCTCCCTCCTCGAGCTCCCGACAGCCGACCCGGAAGAAAAGAAGCTCAAGGCCAAAGACGTGAAGCGCAAGGGGGCTGCCGTGCTAGCAGCGGAACCGGACACCAAGCGAGGCAGGGATCAGCCTGAGTCATCCAAGGGCGGACGGTACTGCGTGTACCACGACCTCCACACCCACAACACCAACAAATGTCAAGAGCTCAGAGCCGTGCGAGATGGGCGAATCGGCCGATGCCTAGAGCGCAACGACAGGGGCTATGGCCGAGGATGAGGAAGAGGCGGCAGACGATGGGAAGACCGTGGCCTTCGCCAGGGATGGCGTGACCACCCTCGCGAGGACCGTTGGCAGGACCAGCCTCGCGAGGGAGGTTGGAGGGACCAGCCTCGTGAGGGCCACCCGCACGACAACGTAGGCCTCCCTCCTCTACCGCCTCCACCAAGGAGGAACGAAGACCAACACCAAGACGATGGGGCTGGGGGCTTCCAAGAGCCGCGTGCAATTGCTTGCATCTTGGGTGGCGCCCAGGCCCCAGCCTCACAGCGCATCTTCAAGCAGTTTTCTCGCGAGGTGAATGCAGTCCTTCCCAAGCTGGAGGCCACGCGCCCTCTTAGGTGGTCTTCGTGCACGATCACACTCAGTTCCGCAGACCAGCTCAAGTGTGCGTCAACAGCCGGAGTCCTCCCGATGCTTTGCTCCCCAGTCATCAGCAATGTGCAAGTCACCAGGACTCTCATCGATGGTGGGGCAGGACTCAATGTCTTGTCCGTCGAGACGTTCGACAATCTCCATGTGCCGTACGACCAGCTTCAGCCGACCAAGCCTTTCTCAGGAGTCACCGATGGTTCCACTGTTCCAATTGGGCAGGTTCGCCTTCCGGTCACCTTTGGGCAACGCAACAACTACCGCACCAAGCTCATCGACTTCGACGTCGCTCACATCCGCATGCCGTACAACGCCATCCTTGGGTACCCAGCCCTAGCCAAGTTTATGGCGGTGACTCACCATGGTTACAATGTCCTCAAGATGCCAGGAAGCGGTGGAGTCATCACCATACATTGTGAAGAAAGGGACGCAGTGTGCTCGCTCGAGCGTGCGTTCCAAGCCGCAGCAATCGAAGACCCAGATCACGGGAGCGGGAGGCCTCCCGAGGCGACCCTCAAGAAGAAGAAGACCTCACCTGGCCCGAGCCACAAGGGAGCAGGCACCTCTGGAGGTATTGCGTCAGGATTCGCGCCCGATCAGGGAGCGCCACCCTCTCACGCATAGGAAGGCGCGCCCGGCGCCCTCCTCAGGCAGGGTTCGGGGGCTCTCTCTTGGAGAGCCGCCGACCTTGCCAAGGTCGCGGGGGAGGCGCTCGGGCACCACTTGGAGGGGTGCTTTCAAGCACGCTTCCCTCAAGAAGGTACAAGTCAAGGGAGACCAAACCCTCAGGAGTTCATCACAAGGAACACCCATGAGCTACAAGAGTCCAGAGTCATGAGCGGCAGCCGCCGCTTACCTGCCGTGGCCCCACACCCAGGCGAGGATGGAGGACTACGCGCCTGCATCGACGTACCAGGGCTCAACAAAGCTGCGTCCCAGGAGCGCCTATGGCCTTCGGCCGTAGGGCGCTACGAGGGACCACCTCACAGCTACGTTCGCATGCCCTTCGGCCTGCCGAGCGCGGTCGCCGCACATCAATGCCTATTGAGGAGCATTCTAGAGGCTCATGAGGTCAGGCATCGCGCCGTCCTGGTGGAGGTGGCGATGGTCCCCGAAGACCTGCATGTGCCACTGGAGCCTCCCGAGGCCCCTGGGCCTGGGGGCTCATGAGGGCCGACGTCTTCACCACGCATTGCTCACTTCCTCAGCATCACTTCATCTTCAACGGCACCAGGTGACATCTTTCAGAGTTCTACTTTCAGCTGGGAGCGCCCATAGGGCTGCACCATTCCCAGGCCGTGTGGGCCTGTCCCCGCGGCATGTATCCATTTTGGTTATGCTCTTTACTTACCTTGTTGGGGGTGCCCCTCGGGCTACATCATCCCCACACCGCTCGGGCCCGACCCAGCGGCGGTTGCTTTTACCTACGCTTGCTTGAAATTGGATTTCCTATGTGCTTAACATACCTGACCTAATCACCTGCTCGATCCACGCCTATCTGAAGAGCCGCCCGCTCTGGCACGGCGCGTGCGCACGGGTCCGTCCCTGCAGCGTTGATAATCTAAGTGGTCGAGCTCTAGCAGCGGCAACCCCGCACGGCGCCACCTCACCAGGCCCTTAGTGCCCTGATCGCTCCCTCGGAGTGACCATAAGTTGGCCGGCGACCGTAACGACATGCCTTGTTTCTCCTCATGATTGGTGTGCAGGATCTACTCCATGAGCAATGTTGGGGGCATCGTGAGCTCTCTCTCCCACTCTTCGGCATGGACCGCTTGCACGTTAAAAGGGGGAGCCTGAGCATCGCGACTCATGGGCTCTTACTGGCTCTCCAGCCCTCACCCCCTGGCCTTGACCCAAGGCATCGCGACCTGTCATACCAGCGGCGGCTGAGCTCGCTCGAGGGCCGGGACCTGAGGACGTAGAGCGTTAAGGAAAGTGCGGGGGAGTGGGAAGAAGCTCGCGAGGGCCTCACCCAGCAGTACCTCGGCCACCGCCTCTCGGGCCGGGCGCCTCTCCGAGGAACTACATCGGACGCACAAGATAAGTCGCGCCCTCGCAAGAGGTAGACCAACGCAGCGCTAAATCCCCGCCCAGTGCAACTCTGCCACGATGATGCTACCTTCCTTTCTCGCCCAACAAGGATTGCTTGAGCACTAAAGGGGACCTCCCGAGCATCGCGACTCAGGGGCTCTTACCGGACCTCGGGCCGCTCACCTCCTGGCCTTGACCACGGCATCGCGACCTGGCATACCAGCGACGGCTGAAGCTTGCCTGGGGACTGGGACCTGTCAGCGTAGAGCGCCAAGTCCTCGTGAGGATTGAAAGGGGGAGCTCAGCTGGAACAGGACGGACACCTCACACCAATTCATTTTAAGGATATAGTATTTACAAAAGGCACGACAAATGCCTTACATACCCCTGCGGGGTGTTGCTTTAATTCCTCGCAGGGAACAAAAGGTGCTGACCCTAAGAAACGCTACTTGCTAGCACCTCCCCAAGCAACACCATCATCAACAGTGGGCTGCCCAGTGCCGGCACCAATCCCATCCAGATCAGTGGCGTCGACGGTCCGATGCAGCTGCCCCACTGCGAGCGCGGCACGAGCTCGGAGGCTCATAGCTGCCATCGCTCGTCTCCAGGGTCGCGAGGAGTTTGGCGGAGTCGCTGAAGCCCTCAGCCCCTCCGCTGCTGCCTGAGGAGCTGTAGGAGGACCAACGGGCGGGGCTGGTCCTCGCCAGTTCGTCACCATTGCCGCTTCCCTTAGGGCAGCATTCCAGCTGGCGTCCTTCTGCATCAAAGACCTTGAAGAACATCAAGGAGGCGCCGTCGTATTCAAGATGGATCACCAAGGCACCGTCCGCACGACAGACCCGGGAAATCTCACCCCAGCCCCGGGTCATGAAGACCTTGCCCAGAGCGACGACCACGACCTCCGCTCCGGTTGCAGGGGTGCCACAGTCGGCGTGCTTCAGCCAGAGCTCCAGGGCCCCACTCGATGGCATCTCAAAGGTGAAGGAGGGAGGAAGGCGGATCCATGAAGTTGGAGGCATGGCTGCGTGGAGCACAAGCTCGCGAGAGGAGCGCTCCATGTGGACTCCAGGGGGGACGACGCGCACCACTGTGACTCGCCGGCGTCGGCGGCGACGCTGTCAGTGTTGCTCAGCACCCTCCACCCTGGGGCCTACAACACCGGCGTACAAGGGCAGCGGAAACCCAGGCGGCGGCCGCTTGTACCACGGCCTCGACACCACCTGTCAGGCGCCTTCGTCCCGGTGACAGAGGATTGGCCGCTTCTTCGGCAGGAGGGGGTCAAGACCCTCTCTGGGGGCCTTTCCCTTCTCCTCAGCTAAAAACTGGCGGATCGGTGCCATTGGTGCAAGAGGAAGCAAGGATGAGGAGGAAGAAGAGAAGGGAGTAGCAGACATGGGTGAACTGGCGGAACTCACGCAGCCCCGTACTTATAGCCGGGGAAGGCCAACCGACGAAGCACCAAGACCTCATGTAATCATGACCCATATCTCTGCATGCAGGAACTTGTCAAGTCGTGTAGTTGCCGAGGCGTCGTGGGGAAGCGCAGACGCCCACGTCCAATCAACTGCCACGTGGCGCCCAAGGCCGCAGGCTATTAGGGCCCGCGGTGCTTCGCGCTTGCTCCGCTTCTCTGCTAAGCCAAGCCCATGCGCGCCTTGGGCCAGGGGGCTACTGTCGGCGTTCTGGGAACGGGGGTCCCCAGACTTGCCTGCCTGCGGCCTGCGGAGTGGCTCAGGTGGGGGCCCAGCGCGGCCCATCTTCATCAGCGCAAGCTCAAGACCCTCGCAAGGGGCCAAGCCTCGCTGGGCGGACGACAGGAAGCTTCCCCAGAGGTAGCCTCATCAGGCAGGCTCGCGAGGAGGCGGAGAGATCAATGCAAGGGTACCTCAAGAGGATCCCGTGATGCAAGCCATGACGATCAAGGCCAGGCGGGCGCCGGCCTGCGCAGGGTCCTTGTTTCCCCTTTGGTGCAAAGGGGGCAAGCACAAGCCAAGGCATCAGGCAAAGGTTGCCATTACGGTGCAATGAGACCAAGACCAGCAGAGCGGCAGGATAGAGGTCACCGTGGAGCCCAAGACGGCATAATCACCAGTGCTTTTGGCATCCGAAGACCACCTTTGGTCAGGATTGTCGGATTTCGGGTTTCGGCAGACCCTTGAGGTTCGAACACTGGGGTGCGCGAGGAGATCTCTCCCCTACCGATCTACGTTCGATCCTCTCATGCAAACTAAGATGAAAATGATGAACAACACAAGTGACGGAGGTTTATACTGGTTCGGGCCACCGTTGTGGTGTAATACCCTACTCCAGTGTGTGGTGTGGTGGATTGCCTCAAGGGGTTGATGATGAACAGTACAAGGGAAGAACAGCCTCGCGAGAGCTGTTCTTGAGCTGGTGCGATGAACTGCTAGGGTGAGTTCAGTCGCCTCTCTCTCTCTCTCTCTGCTAGGGTTCTACCAGATTTCTAGATGTCTGTCTGCCCGTCCCTCTCTCTTCTCGGTCTCTCCTTGGTGTCTCCTTCCTTTGTGGAGGCGAGCTCTATTTATAGAGGCCCTGGGCCTCTCCCCGACTAATTGAGCAGGAAGGGCGTCAATAATTGGCCATTTTGAAGGGGAACATCTAGTACAAGTTATCCTGACCAAAGGTGGTCTTCGGCTGCCAAAAGCACTGGTGATGACGCCGTCTTGGGCTCCACGATGACCTCCGTCCTGCCGCTCTGCTGGTCTTGGTCTCGTTGCACCGGAATGGCAACCTTTGCCTGATGCCTTGGCTTGTGCTTGCCCCCTTTGCACCAAAGGGGAAACAAGGACCCTGCGCAGGTCGGCGCCCGCCTGGCCTTGATCGTCATGGCTTGCGTCATGGGATCCTCGCGAGGTACCCTTGCATTGATCTCTCCGCCTCCTCGCGAGCCTGCCTGATGAGGCCGCTCTTGGGGAAGCTTCCTGTCGTCCGCCCCGCGAGGCTTGGCCCCTCGCGAGGGTCTTGAGCTTGAGCTGATGAAGATGGGTGGCACTGGGCCCCCACTTTAGCCACGCCGCAGGCCGCAGGCAGGCAAGTCTGGGGACCCCCGTTCCCAGAACGCCGATAGTAGCCCCCGGGCCCAAGGCGCGCGCGGGCTTGGCTTAGCAGAGAAGCGACGGGGCAAGCACGAAGCGCCGCGGGCCCTAATAGCATGCGGCCTTGGGTGCTGCGTGGCGGTTGATTGGGCGTGGGCGTCTGCACTTCCCACGACGCCTTGCTACGCGCCCGGCTAAGCGGACCCGTAGTTGCACAAAGTTGTTCCTCCTTTGGTTACCCGCTCACCTCCTACCTTTCCTTCTTCTCCGAGTTCCAACCTCCGTCGCCAATCCGGCTCGAGCTCTTCCCCTTCCCCTAACGCCATGGCGCCGACGAAGAAGGGAAGGGGGAAGAAGCCCACGCCTTCGTCCTGCGCACCTCCAGCGGCGGCCCCCGCCGTTGATTGGTCAATCATACTCAACCCGGAAGCCTTGGACAAGGTCCACTCCGCCCTTGCTTCCATCTTCAACGAGTGCGGCCGGACCACAGTTTGGCCTGCATCCCGCGCCTTTCTTGCTAGGACCGTCACGGAGGTCTGATTCTTCATCGATGCCTTATGGGCGGGTCTGGTTCCCCCCTTTTCTGCTTTCTTCAATGATGTGCTCTCCCATTATCAGATCCACATGATGCACCTCGGGCCGGAGTCCATCACCCTTTTGGCTGTCTTTGCTTTCTGTGCGAGGCGATGATAGGCATCCCTCTTTCTGTTGCCCTGCTGTGCCACTTCTTTTCTCTGCGCCTGAACGATCCCACCCAGTGCTCGGGGTGTGTAAGCTTCTTCGCCGTGCCTGAGACGGCTGCTTCAGGGATTGACTTCAGCCTTCCGCCTTCTCAGGCCAGGTTCAGAGAGCGGTTGTTGTACATGGACGTCAGGGTGCCCAGCCTCTTGCTCTTGCACCCGACCTTGCCTGTTGTTCCCAACCCAGGCTGGGGTCATGAACCGCTCGCGAGCCCCCGGCTCGCTTTCGTCTGGCGCCGCTTCAAAAGTTTGAGGGCGCACAATGTGACAGCGCCCAAGGTGGTGAGGGAGTTCCTTCTGTGTCGCATTGCTCCTCTCTAGCGCCACTCTCGCCGGATGTGGGACTTTGCGGGGTGCAGAGACCGCATGCGGCTTCAAGAGTAGGATTTGGCGCCCGAAGTGCTGCGGACGGTGCTTTGGGTCTTGACTGGTGATCCTTCCCCAGGCAGCCTACGGAGCGGTGGCGTCCTTCTGTACCTTTGTTCCGGCAGGGCTGATTTCATGAAGAAGATGCCCAGCTTCGACGAGTGGGGTCTGCATTCGGCTGGCCTCACGAGGCCGTGCGAGAACCCAATTGTCGTGGTTGTTCCCCCTACCGCCTACAGCGGTCCCTCCTCAGGCGACAGAGCGGGGAGAGAGCCGACGGGGGCTGAAGTGGCTGATGTCGAGGTGGTGGCACCGCGTGAAGCCTCAGATGCGACGTCTCCCGAGGCCCGCCCTGGGGCGGTGGTTGATGCAGGGTTTTGGCCTTCGGCTCCTGAGGCTGGGGCTCCCGAGCCCCTGGCCGTTCTTCGCGAGGCGACGCCCGACGGTGCCCCCAAAGCTGACTCCTCCGGCACCGACAATCCTGAGGCTTCTTCTGCGCCCCGGGCCGACCCCTGCCCCAGGCGCTTGGGTCGGTTTCGTGTAGACTTCGAGGCCCTTCGCAAGAGGAAGGAGGCCTCAGGCGGCAGTGACCGCCCTTGCCGCTTGTTGAAGCGCAGGAAGTACTTTGCCATGGACGAGTAAGACTTCTTCTTTCCCTGCTCATTTGCTCTATTATCCTTGTGGCTGATTGTGGCCCTTCAGGTCCCACCTTGCTGAGTCCGTCGAGTCAACCCAGGAGCCGGCCCCCGTAGCTTTGCCCCATTGCTGGCTCCGGGTCCACCGAGCTCAGGTGGCACCCTCGCCACTAGATCGGTTGGTTGGGTGATCTGCTCCGTAGGGCGCCTCGAGCTTGCTCGCCTGACGCCCTTTCTTCGCGAGTCTTCTTGGGGCGCGTCAGGCCTGCCCCGCGCCCCTTCTATGGTCATAGCAGGTGAATGGCTGAGGTCTGTCCTTGGCTCCTCCTCCATGGGTGGATCGACGCCGGGCCGGAGTCTCAGGGCGGTCCATCCGTCGATGGCTGGTGCGGCAGCCCCCTGCCCCATGCCTGGAGGGGGCTTACCGCCTCAGGGCCCTCTGCATGATCCAGCGGAAGAGGGTGATGTGGAAGATGTGCTCAGGCGCGCTTGGGAGCGCCGTGCCCTTCCTGAAGAGTTCCTCCAAGGGGCGGCGGACGCGGTGAACCGGGTTGGAGCAGAGCTTGCTGCCGAGGATGCGTGCCTCGAGGCTGAAGGCATGTGCCTTGCTGAGGAGAGGCGCAAGCTGAAGGTCGCCATTGCCCTCGTGTGTCATCAACGTGACCTTGACAACACGAAGGCCGAAGCGTCACTGGCGGCTTCGCGGGAGGCCTGCTCCCGGGCCGTCGAGGAGGCTCGGGAGGCAGATCGACAACGCCAAGATGCGGAGGAATGCGTATGGGAGCTCCAAGCCCGAAGCAACTCCCTAGAACAGCAAATAGAGCTGCACCACGCGGCCCTTGGGTCGATGTAGGAGGCCGCCGCGCAGCGGAGTGAGGACGAGCTCCGTCAGTGGTGGGTTCTGGAGCACGTGCACGCCCCCATGCTTCAAATGCTCCGAGAGAGGGCCAACACAGCTTTGGGCTACATCTGCGAGGCTGCCGCTAGGGAGCCGCACTAGGTCAACTACGCCGGCAATCTCCAATTTTTCACCGATGTGGTGACGCTCCTGGAGAACCGGTCCGAGAGGTCCCGCTGGCTTGTCGAAGAGAGGAGCCGAGCCTTGCTTGGGCGTGCCTTCTCCCGCGTCTTCAGCCATCTGCAGGACAGGGACCCCCACTTCGACTTTGATGCTGCCATCGCACCCGTGCCCATTGCCGTCCGTGGCGACCTGACGCAGTGGGTGGAGGACAACGTGGATGCCCTCGTCAGGGCCTTTACGTCCAATGACAATGGCGTGGTTGTGGGCGCCAATGAAGGCGATGTTGTAGACGAGCCTGGCGCTGATGGAGATGCCGCCGGCGGCAGCGGGAATGCCGACGGCGCCAGTGATGCCTCCGAGGACGCCCAAGACGCGGTGAGTGATATGTCCGACTGACTGCATGTCTCCACAGATTATCCTGCATGAAGAAGACTCGGGCTTGGCCCTGAAGAATGTAAGAGCATTTTAGGAGGGGAGGCCCCTCATTTAAAGATTTCTAATCCATACTCCGATGAGCACGACATTATGCGTGAGTTTAGTCGCTAGCCCGGTGATGGTTCGGTTGATTCGTTTACCTTCCGGCCCTGGCGTGCCCTGAGCGGGCCTACGGGGGGATGTTGTGCCTCTGGCGTCTTTGGATTATCCTGCTGATCCTGTGACGAGGACCTCCAGAGAGGGTGCGGAGACAGTGGTCCCGGCTGTAGGTGTGCCTGGCCCGGCCCGGCTCACGAGGGGCTCGTGAGGGGGGCAGCTGACGCTAGCTTGGGGCACAAATCCGAAACCAGAACGCGAGAGATTGCTCAAACGAGACTAAACACCCCTTCCCCAGAGGCACACAAGCTTCGAACTCAAATCCAACTTAAATCCAACCAAAGAAACTTGCCGACAAGGAAGAAGCAAAAAGGCAAGAAGGCAGAAGAAAAGTAAAAAAGCCGCGTCCGGCACCTAGTCTAGTCCTCGACATCTTCTCACCAGCGCGGAGCTAAGTGCTGCCACTGGGCGTGGGCGGGAGCCCCAGGGCCTGAGGCCGGTGCTCCTGAGACTCCGGGGTGTGTACAACCCCACTCATTATTACGTGAGAGTGTCACGGGGCGGCGAGCTTCACAGGCACTGGGCCTTCTTCACAGGTACCGGCCATGCTTCATATCGCCAGACGAGGGCCCCACCTTGCGCCTCACTCTGCCGCCATTGACGGCGACCGGAAACCAAGGACGACGCCAATGGGGTAGAGCGGTCGACAGCGGTTCCCCCGACGACCACGGGTCCTCCACCGGGGGCAGGCCATGGGGCACCACCCCGGCGGAGGGCCTACCTCCTAAGAACACCTTGGCCCGACCGCCGCAAGGGTGAGTCCGGATCTCGACCCCTTTCCTGTAGCCCCCTGCACCCTCCTCCTGGGGGATAAGAGGCTGCAGCGTTGGGGCAGCCATCTGCTGCGGCGACCTGTACCTCCTGCGACCCATGGTTAGCGTAATCTTGATCCTGAAGGATGAGTGGTACCCGATAGTTGTTGCTGTCGGCGCGATTGTCGATGCTCTCTTGGGGTTCCTAAAAGAGCTCGGCTTCCGGCGCCTCCTCATCCCAGCCGGGCCCGAGGAACGAACCGTGACCTTCTTCCAGCTCGCGCCCTTGATCCACCATGCGGGGTACATACGCCTCCGGGGTGACAACCTCGTGGACCTCGCTGTAACGCCCCGTATGCCACGTAGTCTGGCTTGGGGCGTCGCCTTGTATGTGATGACGCGGTGGTCCGCCGAGGCCAAAGGCCACGGCGTGCATCCCTTCGCCAGCCCGGGGAGCGGCTAGCGCGATCAGTCGCCCGGTGCTGGCAGAGGTGTTGGCGCTGGACCGGCCCTGGGGCCCGCCTAAAATCGGGTGGGCGCGCAGAATACCATCGTGCGACCTGTCCTGGATCTAGGGCGGCAGTTGGATGCAGAAAGGGGCGCTCCTGAGGCAGCGGCGTCCAGGAGCTCGGCCACTCGCTCCAACAACACGTCGTGGCCGCCTTCCAGCAAGCGGCACCATAGTAGCTCTTGGGCCACCGTGAGCACGGCCCTGGAGTTCGCCTGCTCCCGTCGGGTGTATGGCGCCGTGGCAGCGGCGTGGTTCGAGGCCCTTGCTGCGGCCTGCACCTGCCGTGGTGTGAGGGCAGGCGGTGTCTGGCCGCGTCGCCCGCGTCCCGCAGCGCCCTACGGAGCGCGAGCTGCCTGAGGCGCAAGGTTGAGGTCACCCTGAGACGGCGGCATGGCGTGGGCGGGCCATGCCGCCCAGCGGTCGGCGTTGCCATCCGGTTTGCTTGACATCTGGGTGGCAAAGCGGTGGAACATGACGCGGAGGAAGAATGACTCTGGCGCACCCCTACCTGGCGCGCCAAATGTCGGATTTCGGGTTCCGGCAGACCCTTGAGGTTCGAACACTGGGGTGCGCACGGAGATCTCTCCCCTACCGATCTACGTCTGATCCTCTCGTGCAAACTAAGATGAAAATGATGAACAACAGAAGAGACAGGAGGTTTATACTGGTTCGGGCCACCGTTGTGGTGTAATACCCTACTCCAGTGTGTGGTGTGGTGGATTGCCTCAGGGGGCTAATGATGAACAGTACAAGGGAAGAACAGCCTCACGAGAGGTGTTCTTGAGTTGGTGCGATGAACTGCTAGGGTGAGTTCAGTCGCCTCTCTCTCTGCTAGGGTTCTACCAGATTTCTAGATGTCTGTCTGCCCGTCCCTCTCTCTTCTTGGTCTCTCCTTGGTGTCTCCTTCCGTTGTGCAGGCTAGCTCTATTTATAGAGGCCCTGGGCCTCTCCCCGAATAATTGAGCGGGAAGGGCTCCAACAATTGGCCATTTTAAACGGGAACATCTAGTACAAGTTATCCTGACCAAAGGTGGTCCTCGGCTGCCAAAAGCACTGGTGATGCCGCCGTCTTGAGCTCCACGGTGACCTCCGTCCTGCCGCTCTGCTGGTCTTGGTCTCGTTGCATCGGAATGACAACCTTTGCCTGATGCCCTGGCCTATGCTTGCCCCCTTTGCACCAAAGGGGAAACAAGGACCCTGCGCAGGCCGGTGCCCGCCTGGTGCCCACCTGGCCTTGATCGTGAGGGCTTGCATCATGGGATCCTCACGAGGTACCCTTGCATTGATCTCTCTGCCTCCTCGCGAGCCTGCCTGATGAGGCCACTCTTGGGGAAGCTTCCTGTCGTCCGCCCCGCGAGGCTTGGCCCCTCACGAGGGTCTTGAGCTTGAGCTGATGAAGATGGGCCACACTGGGCCCCCACGAGCCATGCCGCAGGCCGCAGGCAGGCAAGTCTAGGGACCCCCATTCCCAGAACGCCGACAAGGATAACTTGTACTAGATGTTCCCCTTCGAAATGGCCAATTGTTGGCGCCCTTCCTGCTCAATTATTCGGGGAGAGGCCCAGGGCCTCTATAAATAGAGCTAGCCACCACAGAGTAGAGACATCTAGAGACCGAGAAGAGAGGGGGACGAGCAGACAGACATCTAGAAATATGGTAGAACCCTAGCAGAGAGAGAGAGAGAGAGGCGAATGAACTCACCCTAGAAGTTCATCGCACCAGCTCAAGAACACCTCTCGCGAGGCTGTTCTTCCCTTGTACTGTTCATCATCAGCCCCTGAGGCAATCCACCACACCACACACTGGAGTAGGGTATTACACCACGACGGTGGCCTGAACCAGTATAAACCTCGTGTCTCTTGTGTTGTTCATCATTTTCATCTTAGTTCGCACGAGAGGATCGGACGTAGATCGCTAGGGGAGAGATCTCCCAGCGCACCCCAATGTTCAAACCTCAAGGGTGAGCTGAAACCCGAAATCCGACAATCTTCGTAGAATATGTAGGAACCAATATGAGCATCCAGGTTCCGCTATTGGTTATTGACCGAAGATGTGTCTCGGTCATTGTCGGGGGAAACTGATCCACGAACACCTATGGGGCCGGCGGACCGGGCCCCTTTCGGTTCGGCGGGGGGCGGAGATCGCACGAAGAGCAGATCGAGGCGAAGCACACGAGCAGTTTACCCAGCTTCGGAGCTCTCCGGAGAGATAACACTCCTACTGCTGCTTGTTTGATTATCTTGTGTTCTTGCTCTAGAGAGAGAGCGTAGTGTTTTTCTGGGTTACGAATGAGTCGAACTTCACGAACCAGTCGAACCGAACCCCCTCTACGTTGCGCATGGGCCTCCTTTTATACGCTAAAGGGGTCACCGACAGGTGGCAACGCAGAGAAGGGTACAAATGTAAAAAGTGAGGTGGTTGGTACAGTTACTTGTACAGTGCACCCTACCTAACCCTGATGGTAGGGGACAAGGGCATTAAATGCCCGTCTGAGTCGCCCAAACAGTGCAGAAAAGGACCGTTAGGGGCGCCACCGTTCGCCACGATGGCGATCTTGTCAGCTTCGCATGCCACTGCGCACCGCTGGCTGCACAGCCTCCCGCCACGCGCGCCTGGAGAGGCCCCCAGAGCGACACGTTGGTGGATGCGCTGGAGCGTGGGCACAGAGTGGCCGCCTGCCGCGGCAAGCGCCTTGCCGTTGCTGTTATCTTGTCGGGTCCGGAGGCTTGTCGCTCACCGGGCCTCGAGGTACCTTGGTTGGTCTTCCCGGCAAGATCCTCTTGCCGGGGCCTTGTTGCCTTGCCGGAGCGCGTGGCGCATCGCGGCAAGTTCCTTGGAGTGCCTCGGTTGGCCTTCCCGGCAAGCTCCTCTTGCCGGGGCCTTGTCTCCTGAGCTTAAATACTTTGTTCTTGAATGGCTCCAAGGGAACCACGGAGGATCTTGGTGTTAGCCCGGCAAGCCTTGCCGCGGGGTGCTGCAACTGCCCGTGCACAAGTTCGGGGTACTAGGGTACCCCTATTCTAGTACACCGACAGGAGCCCCCGGGCCTGGGCCAGACACGGTGCCGAGCGCTGTTGGGCCAGGCCCAAGACAGGGCACGGGCACATGTGGACTGGGCCACGCCGAATCTCGCTCCGTATCCACCGCGCTCTCCCCTAACGGCACGCGTTGAATGCGGCATCGTGGGAGAGATCGTGGGTGGTTCTTTATTCGGAAGGGCGAAACGTCGCCCCATCCCTCTTTATAAGCAGAGGAAACAGGGGCAGTTCGTTCCCCCTCGCTGGTTGCTACTACTCCATCTTCACGAACCTCCGCCGCCCCCCCCCTTCTTCTCGAAGCCGAGAGAGCAGCGCTCCGCCCCCCATTGCCACCAGCATCACCAACGCCGTCGACCTCCCCCACCACCTCCGCCATGGCTCCGAAAGCCGACAAGGGAAAGGGCGTGAAGTCGGCCGAGGCGCAGCGGCTCGCGGCGCTGCGGAAGGAGCGGGCGATCTTCTCCCCCCAGCTCGGCGTGAAGGAGCTGAGGGAGTACTTCTACCTCTTTTGGGCGACGGAGACGCGGGCGCATCCGCGCACGAGGGTACTCCCGGCCGCTGCTTCGGAACTGGCTCCAAACGGGTACCCATTCTTCGCGCTGTTCTTCTATTGCGGGCTCTGCCCGCCCTTCTCGGAGTTCTTCTGCGATATCATGAACACCTACGGCTTCCGCCTCCTTGACTTCACCCCCAACGCCGTTCTGACCATGGCAGTTTTCGCACATTTGTGCGAAAACTTTGTCGGAGTCCACCCCAATGTTGCCCTTTTCCGCCACTTCTTCATACCTCGGGTAGAGAGAGGAGAGCCGCTTGCCGGAGGGATCGCCTGGATCTCGAGAGTCGGCAAGAAGGAGGCGTACTTGGAGGGTGAGCTCCGCAGCAAGTGGGAGGAGTGGAGAGCGGAGTGGTGCTGGATCGTCGAGGAGAATCCGCAGCCCTTCACCGCCGTGCGCCAAGCTCCAATAGTGCGCGGCAATGACTGGAGCAACGTGGCCCCGGAAGACGAGAGGCTGAAGATCGCCATTACTAGGATCCTTCGCCTCAGGCTTGCCGGGCTCACTGTAGGCGCTGTAGGCGCAGATTTCCTCCGCCGCCGCATCGCCCCCCTGCAGGAGAGGGGGAGGCCCGCCTGGGAATTCAAGAACTCGGCGGACATCATGAGGCTGCGGCCGGGCCTCAACTACAACTTCACCGTCTTGGAGCTGGATGCAATGCTCCTGGAGTTGTTCAAACGCGACCCCCAGCACCCATTCACGCTGCCGAGGGGCGTCGTTCCATTGTGCAACAATTCTTCGCTTGACCGGATCCGCGCCATGATGCCGTTGTGCGATTCACACGGAATCGTTCCAACTTGGCAAGAGCCTGCGGATGACGTCGTGCAAGCGTTCTTCGACAACTTGGAAGAAGTGCCGGTCCACGCTGACGAGCAGAAGAGCCTCACCCGTGACACCACCGACGAGGAGCTGCAGCGCATCGCCACTAGGGCGGAAGAGGTTGCGGCCGCAGCTGCCGCGGGCGCGTTCGGGTTCACTGTGGAGGAGGCGGAGGCTGCAGAGGCGGCAAACCTCGCCGAGCGCGCGGAGTTCATTGGCGAGGAAGAGCCTGCCGGTTCTGAAGCTGAGCCGAGCGAGGCCGGCGAGGAAGAGCCCGAGCCTTCAGAAGGCTTGCCGCAGGCGGAGCCCCCGGCCCCGCCAAGAAGGCGTCTTCGCAGGGCCGCGGACGTAGCGGGGCGGCAGCCGGGTCAACAGCCGCCAAGCCGTGCGACACGCTCTACCGCGGCAAGCAATGTTGCCGCGGGAGCGCCCCACGCAGCAGCGGCAACTGGAGCGGGATCTTCCCGGGCCACCGCCACCGCCCCCGCCAAGCGGGCAAGGGATCCTACTCCTCCGCCTCGCCGCACCGGAAGGGAGCCGGACTTTGATCTTTCCGCGCTCAGCTCCGACGAGGAGGAAGAAGAGTAAGTTTCCTTGGTGCTCTTGTAGTTCTTCAATCTTGCTGTTTTTATCTTGTATCTGACTTGCTTCAATCTGGACTCCTTTCTTTTCAGGACGCTGGCCCAGAGAGCGGCGAAGAGGGCCAAGGCCGCGGTGATTGTCATCGAAGATGACCCCACCGTGTCAGCAGGGGGTGGGTCCGAGACCACCTTGACGGACCCGGCAACCACTCCTCAAAACAGCCCCCAGCGCAGCCCCCAGCGTAAGTTCATAGTTAGCTTTCTGCTGTCAGGCGCGCATGAGTGCTTTTTCCTTTGTTGATATCTTGCTTGTTGATTTGTGTAGGAGCAGAGCAGCCATATCAGGAGCGCCCGGAAGCTGGTCCCGAAGTGCCATCTGCTTCGACTACGCCGCTAAGGGAGGAGTTCCCGGTAAGGGAGCGCTCTCCGGCAAGGGAGAACTCTCCGGCAAGGGGCAGCACCGTCGATCCTGCGGCGGCCGAGACCGCAACTGCAGATCTTGGCATAGGTAATTCACTTGCCCAAAAACTTTCCCTTGGGTTCTTCTTCTTCTGATTTTCTTCTCTTGGATTTTTGATTGATTTTTCTCCCTTCTTCGTTCTTCAGACCCATCTGCTGCTGAGCCAATGGAGACAGAGGGCGCCGGCGAGGAAGGGGCCGGTGCTGATGAGACCGCCGGCGAGGAGGCCGCCAAGGCTGCCGCCGCAGAAGCCGGCGAGGGGTCGGGCGATCGCACTGACGACCCTGAGGCCGCAGGAGCGCCAGGCGCTGCGCCGACCGCCGATCCCTCTGCCGCTTCTGCGGAGCCGGGCTCCGAGGAGCCCCAGCCCGGCGCCTACTTGAAGGCCGGTGACGATATCTTCATCAAGCTACCCTGGGCGTCGAGCTCCAGGGCGCCGGTCGAGGGGGAAACTTTCGATGAGGAGGTGCTCGCCTCTGCTGGACTGTCGTTGGTCGACGCGCCCAGCAGCAGCAGTGGCGAGCCTGAGGAGGAGCAGCTGCTGCGGAAGCTGCTGTCACTCTACCGCGCACGGCAAGCCAAGCTGGCTTCCCGGGAAGCGCTTGTCGCGAAGGCGGGAGTTGACATGGAGAAGCGCGCGGAGGAGCTCCGGGGCCACAATCAAGAAGCTCTCCGGTCCCTGGCACAGGAGCGGGAGCGACTCGACGAGGAGCGCACGGCCTTCCTTCTCGAGAAGGCCGAAGCTGAGGAGGAACAAAGGCTGGCCGCCGAGAAGCAGTCCGCGCGAGAAGGCGAATTGGTGCAGCGGAAGGCCAACCTCGACAGCTACGAGGAGGAGCTCGCCGAGCGCGAGCAAGCACTTGGCGGGGCGCTCAAGGAGGCAAAGGACGCTGCCGCAATCGCAGAGGCTGCCAAGAAAGAGCTGGAGGAGAAGGTGGCGCAGCTGGAGGCCAACATCGGGAAGAGCGGCGAGGAGCTTGCCGCGCTCAAGCGTGAGCGTGAGAAGGATGCTGCCGCCCACGGTGAGCTGCAAGGTCTTCTCGCTGAGAGGGGCAAGGAGCTCAGCGCCGCCAAGGATTCCAATGCGGTCCTGGAGTTGAAGCTGGCCACGCTGATGCAGACGCTGGAGGCCGCCAAGGAGCGGGAGAAGACCTTGTCGGAGAAGGTCAAAGCTGACAAGGCGCTGCTGGAGAGCATCGCAGTTACCCAGAACTCGTTCAGAGATACTGTGGAGCACTGGACCGAGGGTCTGGTGAATATTGCCGCAGTCATCGACGAGGAGCTGGCGCAGCTGGGGATGGAGGACTTTGGGTATCCCTCCGACGAGAATCTCCAACCCAGCGCCAAGCTCAGCCTGTTCTTCAAGGGCGTGGCGACGGCACTCCAGCGGCTCCGGGAGAGGATCCCAAAGCAGCTGGCCGACGAGTCGCGCAGGATTTGCGCGGGGGCTCTCCAGAAGGTGCTGATGAAGGTGGCCTTCCGCAACCCAGGCCTCAACCTTACCAACGTCCTCAGGTCCTTGCCGCCTGACGCCGATCTGGATGCGCTCAAGGCCCTTGTCGCACCCATTGTGGACAAGGTGAGCGAGATCAAGAGGGTTGAGGGCGATCGCGTAGACTAGGCCGCCCGTTTTCTCTTTTCCCTTGTCGCTGCTAATCATGTTATGAAAACAGTCTGTTAGAGCTGCGACAAGTTATCTTGTAATATAACTTTATTTCTGTTATCAATTGCTATGTTCTTTCCTCTACTAGATTCTTTCCTTTGTATGTTTTTACCCTATGCTTCTAGGGAACTTGTCGGCGCAGGCGCCCGAGCCGTGAGCGCTGAGTGCGGAACGTCAGCAGCCTGCTGGCGGCGCTGCTTCCGACAAGAAACCTTGTCGTGACTAGATGCAGCACACTTAAGTTGTTGAGCGGACTCGAAACAAAGTAAGGGTGCAACTAGCCACGAGTTGGTTCCTCTGCGCACAGGTTTTCCATACAAAGCAGGGTCGTTCGAGGAAGATAACTCAAAAAATTTAAAAATTGATTGCTCAAACTTTGGCAACTTAGCTTTTTTTGTCGTTTGCTTCCCGGCAAGGCAAAACTTTGCTTGAACGACGCCTGGTCCATACCACAATCTTCTCCTTACCCCCCGGCAAACTTGTGTGCGAGGGAACCTTCTTTTCCTTTGTTGAAAAAAGAAGAAAGAAGAGAAAATAATGATATGGAGCCCTTCGGCTCGTTATTGCTTACCGGATGTAGGTGCTGCACAAAGTGTCAGATAACGCATGCAAGAAAGAAACTAATGCATGAAATGGACAAGTTGTGAGGAGCACATGGGGTTCTATTTATGCACGGGATCTGCGCCCGGCTTTGTACAAAGGATTACATGCAACAGCGGCAAGACTTGTACAAAAGGTGGTTGCCGGAACGGGTTCCGGCAACCGCGCCCTACGGAAAAAACTTACGAAGATGTTCTATGTTCCAGGAGTTGCTCACCGGAATGCCATCTTCGGTCTCAAGGCGGACAGCGCTGGGCCTTGTGACTCGTTTCACCCGATAAGGGCCTTCCCACTTGGGCGTCAACTTGTTGGAATTCTTGGCGGACTGAACGCGCCGAAGAACAAGGTCGCCTTCCTCGAAGCTTCTGGCTTTAACTTTGCGGCTATGGTAGCGGCGCAAAGCTTGCTGGTATCGAGCAGCTCATACAGTAGCCTGAAGACGATCTTCCTCAAGGAGCAGCGCGTCGTCTTGTCGCAGCTGTTCTTGCTCAAGCTCATCATAAGCAAGCACTCGAGGCGATCTGTATACGAGTTTCGTGGAGAGAACTGCCTCTGCTCCATAGACTAGAGCGAAAGGCGTCTGGCCAGTGGCTCGATTTGGCGTCATTCTGATCGACCAAAGAACCACCGGCAGCTCCTCGATCCAGTTTCTTCCGCACTTGCGCAGCCTGTCGAAAGTTCTGGTCTTGGGCCCGCGCAGCACTTCAGCATTTGCCCTCTCTGCTTGACCGTTGCTTCTTGGATGAGCAACAGAAGCGAAGCAGACCTTGGCACCATGGTCTTGGACGTACTGCATGAAGGTGCGGCTCGTGAATTGCGTGTCGTTGTCGGTGATGATCCTGTTAGGGATCCCGAAACGGCAAACAATTGACCTGAAGAACTTGACTGCTGACTGTGTTGTCACCTTCCTCACTGGCTGCACTTCCGGCCACTTTGTGAACTTGTCGATTGCGACATACAAGTACTCAAAGCCCCCGATAGCTCGGGGGAAAGGGCCGAGGATATCGAGCCCCCAGACCGAAAATGGCCAGGATAAAGGGATCGTCTGGAGAGCTTGAGCTGGCTGGTGTATCTGTTTGGAGTGGAACTGGCACGCTTCACACTTGGTTACTTGTGCAGTTGCATCCTGGAGGGCTGTCGGCCAAAAGAAACCTTGCCGGAAAGCTTTGCCAGCAAGTGCTCTTGCGCCAATGTGGTGGCCACATATGCCTCCATGTATCTCTGCCAATAGCTTTTGTCCATCTTCCCGGCAAATACACTTCAATTTCACACCGTTGAGTCTTCTTCTGTACAGTATGCTATCGACAAACTGGTACATACTTGACTGCCGGGCTACTTTTTCCGCTTCTCCTTGCTCTTCGGGAAGTTCTCCTGTCTGAAGGAAATGGACAATCTGCTGTGCCCATGCTGGAGCTTGTGGCTCGACAACAAGGACTAAAGGCACATCTGCTGCTGCGGGAACATCCGCTTCCACGGCAAGGACTTGCAGCCCTGCCGGAGCTTGATGTTCCCCGGCAAGCATGCCGGAGCAAAACTTGTCGGGAGCATCTGCTTCAACGGAACAAACCATAAGGCTTGCCGGAGCAGACTGCCCCTCAGCAACCTTGGTGTTGATCTTGGGGACTTTCTTGGCGGCGGCTTCGGGGAGCTCTGCCGGAAAGTAGTCACCAGAAATCAACTTCCTCTTCTTGCTTTGTCTAGTTGATGGTGTTACGGATGGTTGAGTCAACTTGAGCACAAAGATCCCTGGTTCCACAGGTAACTTTAGTGCGGCGCACTTTGACAGGCCATCAGTAATGTCATTCTGAGCTCTTGGGATATGCTCCATCTGTAGGCCATCAAAGTGCTCTTCTAGCTTCCTCACTTCATCAACATATGCTTCCATCAATGGACTCTGGTAGTTCTTGTTCACTTGGTGGACGACAAGCTGTGAGTCACCCCTGACAATGAGCTTCTTGATCCCAAGGTCTGCTGCAATTCTGAGACCGACAAGCAATCCTTCATACTTTGCAGTATTGTTGGTTGCTTGCTCCTTGGGAAAGTGCATCTGGACTACGTACTTGAGGTGCTCTCCTGTGGGCGCGACAAGCAGCACGCCCGCACCGGCGCCTTGCAGCGAGAAGGCACCATCAAAGTACATCAGACACTCTTTGCTTGCCTCTTTGACGGGGATGCTCGTCTCTGGAATTTCTTCATCTGGTGTTGGCGTCCATTCTGCTATGAACTCTGCCAATGCCCTGCTTTGGATAGTTGAAGTGCTCTCAAACTTGAGGCCAAAGCTTGACAGTTCCAGCGCCCACTCGACAATCCTGCCTGTCGCTTCTGGATTTTGCAGTATCCTCTTCAGCGGAAAGCGAGTGACGACTGTGATCTCATGTGCTTGGAAGTAATGGTGCAGCTTTCTCGAGGCCATGAGGAGGCCGAAAAGCAACTTCTGCACACCAGAGTACCTTGATCTAGCCCCTTGTAGAAGGGAACTGACAAAGTAAACTGGACGCTGCACCATTCTCTTCTGCATCTTATCATGCTCCTGCGCAGATCCATCTCTGTCGGGACCAGAGCTTGTCGGCGAAGCCCCCTGCTTGTCGCTGGATGCATCTGCCGTGGTTGCTGGCTCATCATCTGCCTCCCTCTCCACCACTAACGCAGCACTAGCCACTTGATTGGTTGCCTCTATATATAGTAGCAACTTCTCTTGCGGCTTAGGTGCGACAAGTATTGGAGTGGAGGACAGGTATCTCTTCAAGTCCTGCAGCGCAGCCTCCGCCTCCGGAGTCCATTTCATTGGACCTGCCTTTTTCAAAATTTTGAAAAATGGCAGGGCGCGCTCAGCAGATCTAGAGATAAACTTGCTGAGAGCAGCCACGCAATCGGCAAGCCTTCGTACATCCTTGACACGCTTTGGTGCTTCGATCTGCTCAATGGCCTTGATCTTGTCGGGATTGGCTTCAATTCCCCGCTGAGACACGAAGAACGTGAGAAGCTTGCCAGATGGGACTCCAAACACGCACTTCTCGGGGTTAAGCTTGAGGTTGATCCTGCGCAGATTTGCAAATGTCTCGTCTAAATCTTGAATCAGGGTCGCCCTGTTCTTGCTTTTGACCACTATGTCATCCATGTAGGCTTCCACATTTCTGTGCATCTGCGGCTCAACAGCGTGGTGGACTACCCTTGCGAATGTTGAACCAGCATTCTTCAAACCGAAAGGCATCCGTATGAAGCACTACGTGCCACACGGGGTGATAAATGCGGTTTTCTCTTCATCCTCTTCTGCCAAGAAGATCTGATGGTATCCTGAGTATGCATCAAGAAATGAAAGCAAATCACATCCGGCTGTGGAGTCAACAATCTGGTCAATGCACGGCAAGGGAAATGGGTCTTTGGGACAAGCTTTATTAACATCAATGAAGTCAATACAAAGCCTCCATTTCCCGTTAGCCTTGCGCACGACAACAGGATTGGCCAACCATGTGGGATGGAGCACTCCTCTGACAAGGCCTGCTGCTTCCAACTTCTTGATTTCTTCTGCGATGAATTCTTGGCGCTCCACTGCCGGTTTCCTGACTTTCTGCATGACGGGCCGCGCATGAGGACAGACGGCAAGGTGGTGCTCAATTACTTTCCTGGGAACACCGGGGATATCCGACGGTTGCCACGCAAACACGTCGACATTCGCCCGCAGGAAAGCAACGAGCGCGCTTTCCTATTTGGGGTCAAGAGTGGCGCTGATGGTGAAGGTACCACCAGTGCCGTCCTCCTTGGCGGACACCTTCTTGGTCTCAGGTGGAGCTGTCATTGCCTTCTTACACTTGCCGGTGGAGCTCGATGGTGCGTCCTCGACGGTAGCGCAGCACTCCGAAGAGGTGCGCTTGCCGGAGTGGGCATCAGAACTCTTGCCGGACTTGGTCTTCTTCTTCCCCCCGGGAGCTTCAGCGGCAAGTGTCTTGCATTCTGCTGCGGCTGTCGCTTCCCGATAGATCTTGTCGGCACAGATAAGAGCATCCTTCTTGTCGCCAGGGACAGAGATGACACTTATCGGGCCTGGCATTTTCAGTACGTTGTACGCATAGTGAGAGGCTGCCATGAACTTGGCGAGTGCCAGACGGCCAAGGATTCCATTGTAAGGTAATGGAAAGTCAGCAACATCAAATGTGACCCTCTCAGTCCTGAAGTTCAGCTCGCTGCCAAATGTTACCGGCAACGTGATCTTTCCCTTCGGCTTGCTTCTTCCCGGGTTGATTCCTTGAAATGTACCGGTCTCTTCGAGCTCGTTGTCAGGGATCTGGAGTTTCTGGAGCACCGCGGAGGAGATCAGGTTCAAGCCGGCCCCGCCGTCAACTAGCATCTTAGTGACCTTGAGGTTGCGGATTGTTGGTGAAACCAACATCGGCAAGCACCCAACCGCAGTTATGCGATCAGGGTGGTCCTCAATATCAAAGATGATAGGCGTGCTGGACCATTTCAGAGGCTTGCGTGACTCGACGGGTGGTTCTGCTGCATTAACTTCCCGCACCCACTGCTTGAGCTGGTGGTGCGAGGTGTGCAGAGAAGCACCACCGTCAACGCACATGACCTCTGTGGCTTTCTGGAACTCCTGCTCATCAGTCTCCTCATCATCCATGTCTTCATCGTCGTCGTCATCTTCATCCTTGTCGCGGCCGCGAGGAGGTCTGTCTCCTTGCCGCTACTTGGCCTTGCCGCGGCGTCCTCCTCGGTCGGGATGTTTCTTGCCGGATCCCCCAGCACCTTCTTGGGCCTTCTCCTTGTCGCGCCGCTCATATTCAGCTTTCTGTTGCTCAACAAGCTGCTCGACTTTCTTATAGTTCTGGAGATCATGGCCCTTGGTGCGGTGGATCTTGCAATACTGCTTGTTGGTGCCGTCCTGCTTGTCGGCGACCGCCACCTCCGCGGCAACCTCCTTGCCGGAGTCACCAGCTTTGGCTTCCTTGGCGCCACCACCGTTGCCGGACTGCTCAACAACTAGCACCTCTTTGCCTTTCCTCCTTCTGTTGTTCCGCCGCCGGTTTTTCCTTGCCGGGGCAGCATCTTCACTGTCAGATCCTCCCGCTCCTACATTCTCTCTGGGGAGTCTCCTCCCTTCCTCAGCACGTGCACACTTGTCGGCCAGTGCATATAACTCACTGACGTCCCTGATCTTGCATATCGCCATTTCCTCCTGCATCCTGCGGTTTCGCACATTCTGATGGAACGCGCTGATCACCGCGGCAGGGTGGACGTCTGGGATGTTGTGCTGCACACTGCTGAATCTCTGAATGTACTTGTGCAGGGGCTCTCCTTCCTTTTGGGCGAGCAGATGAAGATCACTCTCCTGGCCATGCGGCTTGTGTCCGCCTGTGAAGGCGCCGACAAACTGATGGCACAGATCAGCCCAAGAGGATATGGAGTTGTCCGGCAAGTGCATGAGCCAGGACCTGACGTTGGGCTTGAGTACCAGCGGGAAGTAGTTGGCAAGGATCTTGTCATCCCGTCCCCCAGCAGCCTGCACCGCAATGGTGTAAATGCTGAGGAACTCCGACGGATGCGTCTTGCCGTCGTACTTCTCCGGTATGCCTGGCTTGAAGTTCTTCGTGTTGGGCCACTGGACTTGCCACAGCTCACGAGTGAACGCAGGGCAACCTACCGCGTACGGCAGATCGCCTGGTTCCCCTGGCGCATGCATGTCAACAGAGGGCCCAACGCGCTTGTCGGATTGACGTCGCGCTTCTCTTCGGCGCTCGATGCGAGTTCGAGCGTCTTCTTGTTGTCGATCATGAAGAACTTGGCGCTGATCGTGACGAGCTCGTGGATCCAAAGATGCGGTGGAGTCGCTGTCGAGGTGGATCCGGCGAGTCGGCGATCTTGGCCTTCGGGGTGGTGATTGCATGGTAGTTGCACCTCCACCCTTTTCGTCGCCACCGGCTCGCGCCCGGCAACCCTGCCGCGGCGGTGACACGCTCGGCCGCCGTGGAGTGTCGCCGTTGGCATAGCCCATGAGACTCTGAATGGTGGCCCTCCATTCGTCGATCTTGTCCGACGTCGGAGGGTAATCTAGGAGAAGTTGAGCTTGCGCCAAAGCTTCTGTTGGAGTGGTGGGTGGCAGTGGCGGACGGCGCGAGGAGCGGGACATGCTCGGACTTCTAACTATGTTAGAAGGAGCAGTATCCCGTCCAGGCGACCGTGCCCCGCTCGTGCCAGCACGCTGGCGTGCATGCTGGTCTTGAGCGCCCCGAGATCCACCAGCTTGGTCTTGGCCAATCATGCGTATGGCACTGCAAGTGCCATGACGCTGTTGGTCTTGCGCCTCCTGAGAGTGGCGTGGAACATGTACAGTCGCCGAGGTTTGTGCAGCCTTGTTCTTGGACCTGGCAGCATCATGAGCTTCCTCGCCGACGTCCATTCTTCCGCCGATGTCCATTCCACCACCCGTTTGCTCCAACGGTGGCGGAAGTGACATGGACGGAGCGGCTGCCGCCGAAGTCTTCTTCTTTGGTGGCATGTTGACGAAGGGAATGAAGATCTAGCTCGTGTGAACGCCGGATCAGGTTCACACAATCTTGACGCCTCCCCTACCTGGCGCGCCAAAGATGTCGGGGGTAACTTATCCACGAACACCTATGGGGCCGGCGGACCGGGCCCCTTTCGGTTCGGCGGGGGGCAGAGATCGCACGAAGAGCAGATCGAGGCGAAGCACACGAGCAGTTTACCCAGCTTCGGAGCTCTCCGGAGAGATAACACTCCTACTGCTGCTTGTTTGATTATCTTGTGTTCTTGCTCTAGAGAGAGAGCGTAGTGTTTTTCTGGGTTACGAATGAGTCGAACTTCGCGAACCAGTCGAACCGAACCCCCTCTACGTTGCGCATGGGCCTCCTTTTATACGCTAAAGGGGTCACCGACAGGTGGCAACGCAGAGAAGGGTACAAATGTAAAAAGTGAGGTGGTTGGTACAGTTACTTGTACAGTGGACCCTACCTAACCCTGACGGCAGGGGACAAGGGCATTAAATGCCCGTCTGAGTCGCCCAAACAGTGCAGAAAAGGACCGTTAGGGGCGCCACCGTTCACCACGATGGCGATCTTGTCAGCTTCGCATGCCACTGCGCACCGCTGGCTGCACAGGCTCCCGCCACGCGCGCCTGGAGAGGCCCCCAGAGCGACACGTTGGTGGATGCGCTGGAGAGTGGGCACAGAGTGGCCGCCTCCCGCGGCAAGCGCCTTGCCGCTGCTGTTATCTTGTCGGGTCCGGAGGCTTGTCGCTCACCGGGCCTCGAGGTACCTTGGTTGGTCTTCCCGGCAAGCTCCTCTTGCCGGGGCCTTGTTGCCTTGCCGGAGCACGTGGCACGTCGCGGCAAGTTCCTTGGAGTGCCTCGGTTGGCCTTCCCGGCAAGCTCCTCTTGCCGGGGCCTTGTCTCCTGAGCTTAAATACTTTGTTCTTGAATGGCTCCAAGGGAACCACGGAGGATCTTGGTGTTAGCCCGGCAAGCCTTGCCGCGGGGTGCTGCAACTGCCCGTGCACAAGTTCGGGGTACTAGGGTACCCCTATTCTAGTACACCGACAGTCATGTCTACATAGTTCTCGAAACCATATGGTCCGCATGCTTAACGTTCGATGACGATTTGTATTATGAGTTATGTGATTTGATGAACCGAAGTTTGTTCGGAGTCCCGGATGAGATCACGGACATGACGAGGAGTCTTGAAATGGTCGAGACATAAATATTGATATATTGGAAGGTTATGTTTGGACACCAGAATGGTTTCGGATAGGTTCGGACATTTTTTGGAGTACTGGGAGGTTACCGAAACCCCTGGGGGGTTAATGGGCCTTCATAGGCCCTAGTGGAAGTTAGGAGGCGGCGGCCAGGTGGAGGCGCGCGCCCCCAAGCCCAATCCGAGTTGGGTTAGGGTTGGGGGGCCTTTCCTTCTCTCCTTCTCCTCTTTCCCCCCTTCTCCTTGTAGGAATAGGAAATGAGGGGGCCGAATCCTACTTGGACCGGGAGTCCAAGTAGGACTCCCCCCTTGGCGCGCCACACCTTGGCCGGCCTCCTGCTCCTCCCCCCTTTATATACATGGGGAGGGGGCACCCCAAAGAGACACTAGTAGATCTTTTAGCCGTGTGAAGTGCCCCCCTCCACAGTTACACACCGCGGTCATATTGTTGTAATGCTTAGGGGAAGCCCTGCGTCGGTAACTTCATCATCACCGTCACCACGCCGTCGTGCTGACGGAACTCTCCCTCGGCCTCAACTGAATCAAGAGTTCGAGGGACGTCATCGAGCTAAACGTGTGCTGATTGCAGAGGTGATGTGCGTTCGGTACTTGGATCGGTTGGATCGCGAAGACGTTCGACTACATCAACCGCGTTACTAAACGCTTTCGGTCTACGAGGGTACATAGACACACTCTCCCCTCTCGTTGCTATGCATGTCCTAGATACATCTTGCGTGATCGTAGGTAAATTTTTTGAAATACTACGTTCCCCAACAAAGCTACCTTAGTAAATCAAATGGCTGCTAAACCAAACTCGTTAGAAGATAAAAGTGATGAAGATCTTAAAATGATTGGTGTTTCTTCTATTGATTCCTTGTTTAGTAAAGTTAAGATTGATGAAAAAGGGACCGAAGAAGATTCAAATTTAGGTAGAAGGCGTCCCAATATTTCGGTGCGTGAAAATCTTGTTGAAAAATTGATGAAAGTTGGTTTGGAGAGGTCAAACTTTAGCTAGTGATGTGCCCACTCTTTTGGATTACAAAGACTTTAATTATGATAGTTGCTCTTTGATTGATGAATGGGAACCTAATATCAAAGTGTAACACCCTGGATGTAACTTACCATATTTGTACTCCGACTCTTGCCATTTTCGGCTCTAAGTTATGAGATTCCCTCGTGGTTGGGTTTTGTCTTCGTTTTGCACTTTGTTCATGTCATGCATTTCATATCATGTCATCATGTGCATCTCATTTGCATACGTGTTCGCCTCATGCATCCGAGCATTTTCCCCGTTGTCCGTTTTGCAATCCGACAGTCCTATGTCATCCGGCGTCCCCGTCTTGTCTCTTTTTGTGAGCGGGTGTTAAACTTTCTCTGAATGGACCGAGATTTTCCAAGCGGCCTTGGTACACCACCGGTAGACCGCCTGTCAAGTTTCGTGCCATTTGGAGTCTGTTTGATACTCCAACGGTTAACCGGGGAACCGTAAAGGCCTCGTGTGTGTTGTAGCCCAACACCCCTACAAAGTGGCCCAATAACCCATCCAAACATATCCCTTGTCCCCCTTCGTCGCATCACGATCGCGTGGCCAAAAACTACACCTCATTTGGACACTCCCACCTCCTTCTAGGTATAAATATGTGCACACCCCTCAAAATTCGGGTGAAACCCTAGTCTTCCTCTTCCTCCACGCGCCGGACACGTCCGCCCAGCGCCGGACACGTCCACCGCGCCGCCCGGCGAATCCCGTGCCACCAAGTGTCGCGCCGCCGCTCCCCCGCGCCGCCGGCCCGCGAGCCCAGATCCGGCCCCCGCGGGCCTGTTCCTCCGCACTGCCCGCGCCCGCCAGTCGTCACCCCCTGGATCCTGCATGCCGCCCGCCTCTCTCGACGGCGTGGCGAGCACCCCGCCACCTCGTCCGCCCTCCGCGCCGCCGCCAGGAGAGCTCCAGCTCGCCGCCCTCGCCTCCACCTCCCTCCCACGAGCTCCGGCCGGCCCCATCTTTCCTCCTCCACTACGGCAAGGCCGCCCGCCACCGCGACCTTCTGATCTGGCCAGAACTCCGGTGAACCTCGATCCACATGCAACCCTAGATCCAGATCCAAAACGAAGGTTGACCCCGAATTTTGCCTAAGTCCTTAATTTTTAGCATTCTGGAGCCCTGTTCATCATGACATAACTTCATGTGTGCTGCTCCGTTTTGTGCGTGCTATATATCAAAATGTTCATCATGATGTGCTCTTCATTTGCTTCGATTGGGACATGCTTGCTTGAGTCCATCTTGATGCCCAAATCGTGGATGCAAGAGTGCTATAAATGTTAGCTCCTGTTACTTAGCAGATTATGAGGATTTGTCATTTTTGCTACATTTGTTGTGTGCTGCATATGGGCATGGGCATGAGCTCTACATGTGTTTTGGGCTATGCCAAGCCATCTTTACATGGGTGCTTGCCATGTATTTTTGTGATCAATGTGGTGATTAGCACAAGCATGCAAAGTAGCTCTCGTGATATTGCTGATTTCAGAGACTTAGAATTTCACTAAGTCATTGCTCTGCTGTTATTTTTATGCCATGTATTCATGTTGCTACAGTGAGATCCATGCTTTATTTGAGTTGCTTCAGTAAGGATGATTTGGACATATGGTTATGCTCTATCCATCCATGCCCCTGTTTGCAATTATGGAGTGCCCTAGCATGTCTAAATCTTGCTCTACTTTTGCTATGAAATGTTCCTGGCAGATTGTTTATGTGTTAATCAATTTTGCCAAGGTTGTTGTAGTTGATCCATGCATGCTATGAGCTTGTTCTTGCTTTGGTTAGCTGCATGATCATGTCTTATTGCTGGTAGTATGCTTAGTTTGTCATGCAAGGCTTTGTGATGAGTGAATCGAGCTCGCAAAGGTGCCTTCATATTTCTGTTTATGCCATGCCCAGTTTTCTGCTAAGTCTGAATGTGTTGACAAAACTTGCTATGTTTACATGGGTGCCATCATATCTTCTGATCCTTTTTGGCTTATCATTAGTAAGGGACTTTTGTTCTATGATTTGATTATATTCATGCCAGGCCTTGTATTGCTATGATATTTTCCTGTAGCATGCTGTTTTCTTGCTCTAAACATTGCTTCCTGATGTTAATTCTTGGCATGTTAGTATTTTCACTAAGTCTGTGAAGCTGATATCTTTTGCATTTTGCCATGCTTGTTTGAACCCGCTCTTGTGTGATTTAGCCGTAGCTCAGTGTTCATCTTTTGTCAAGCATCTTGAGTAGATCACTGCCATGTGCTTTGTTGTTATGTTGGAGTGCAGTAGCTTAGTGTCTTGTTACATTCTAGGTGGCATTGCGCTGTTAATTGCAGAATTGTGCCATTCTTGTTTTGCTTGCCATTTGCAAACCGTGCATCCGATTCCGATGATCTTTATATCGGTTTCGAACGAAATCATCTCATCTTTCCAGAGGCACACTTGGTTTGCCAAGTTGATGCCTAGTTCAATATTTCCTTTCCGAAGCATGCATATGCATTGCATATCTCATCCCACATATCATGCCATGTTTTGCATCATGTTGCTTGCGCATTGCACCGTGGTTGATTGTTGGTTCCTTTGCTTGTGTTCTTGCTTTAGGTAGAGCCGGGAGACGAGTACGTGATCGAGGAACCCATTGAGTACGCTTACGAGGATCAAGCTTTCGTCAACTCGGAGAACTTTGTAGGCAAGATGACCATACCCTCGAAATCACTTCTATCTTTGCTCGCTAGTTGCTCGCTCTATTGCTATGCCGCGATACCTACCACTTGCTATATCATGCCTCCCATATTGCCATGTCAAGACTCTAACTCACCTTTCCTAGAAAACCGTTGTTTGGCTATTGTCACATCCCTAGTTCTGGCCTGACCTATGCTTGCTTCCATCTGTGCATCATGTTTAAATTTTTGAAACTTGAACTGAGGAATTCAGAAGCCTCAAAACCCTAAATAAAAGAAGGGCAAAAACCCTAAAATCTCATTCATTGTTCCAAAATGCTCTTCTTAGATGTTTAATATTTTTGGCAAGGGTTTTGATCCAAACCAAAAATAATGAACATTTTAAAAGGATTTATTTTTGGGAGTTTGAATTTAAATCATTAGCTATTTGAATTTGAATTATATTCATATAATTAGAATATAATTTCAAATATCCCTGAAATATTTTATGAGCTTTTGGAAAAGTCCATCTAGCAAAATAAAAATATTCAGAGGAGCTTTTGGCATTTTTTGAATTATTTTAAATTTAAAACAGTGGCAAAAGATTAAATAAAAGAAAACAGAACAGAAATTTAAAAAAAAAAGAGAAGCCCAGCCACTTACCTGACTTACCAGCCGGCCCAGCTCCTCCAGCGGCCCAGCCCACCGCCGCTTTTCCCCCCTGTCGTCTTCCTCCCCTCGCCCCAAAGCTGCTGCTGTCGCCGTGAGGAAGCGCCCGCGCACGCAGG